>NC_081554.1:184881537-184944037 GCF_963082655.1 Stomoxys calcitrans | reverse complement strand
CCCGCATCCTCTGGTGTTGGGTAAATAAAATGGTGTCTGCCAAAACTTTGGTTAATAATTTCGATGAAATATGACATCAAATTTTGTTCATGAAAAATTTTCCTCTATACCCCTATAACTATGCAACATATATGAAACTATAACCAATTCGTAAGAAATTTTGATTTTATCAAAAAACAAGTAAGAAGTCGGTCAGTTGGGAGGGAAACTTTGGATACCCACTACCTCGGGTATATATGTAAACAACTTTTTGTCAGAATCCGGTGAAAAATGCATACCGTATGCCACATAGCAGCTTTTTCGAAATATGTTCCGCTTTGGATTAAATACTAAAAAGTATAAGTCATTGTTCAATTGTTGAATTTGTTGTTAATATTTTGTATACAAAATCCCATCAAAATTTTGTCCAACAAAATTTTCCAAAAAAATATTTTTTTAAAAAAATTCTTAAAAAAAATAAAATTTTCTAATAATCTAATTTCTAAAAGTAAACTATTGTATAACAATGGAGTCTGTCGAACTTTTTCTAATATATGTATAGCAATGTGTGGTTTTTAATATTTTATTACGAAATAACATTAGAAATTGGTTCGCGAGAAAAAAATCTCAAAGCCCCTAAATCTATGCAACAAATTTTAAACTTTGATCAACCAAGTTTTAAAACACTATTTTCCAAAAAAAATTTATTCTTTAATTTTGCTAGAGAAATTTCTCTTACAGCGTTGTGGGCTTTAAAAATTAGGGCTACTTAACCTTTTACTTGTGTAGTTTTCAATATTTCATTACAAAATTGAATTAGAATTTGGTTCGCGAAAAAAAATTCTCAAAGCCCCTAAAACTATGCACCAACTTTTAAACTTTCACTAACCAATTTTCAAAACATTTTGATTTTTTGCAAGAAAAAAAGAAAAAAAAACATTTTGTTTTCTCAATTTAGCTAGAGAAATTTCTCCTAAAGCGTTGTGTGTCATAAAAATTAGTGCTACCAAACCTTTTTCTTGTGTAGTTTTTAATATTTCATTTCGAAATATCATTAAAATTTGGTGTGCTAGAAAAAATCTTCAAATCCCCTAAAAATATGCAACAAATTTTAAACTTTGTTTAACCAATTTTGAAAACATTTTGATTTTTTCCAAAACAAACAACAATAAATTTATTTTTTCAATTTTGCTAACGAAATTTCTCTTACAGCGTTGTGGGTCTTAAAAATTAGGGCTATCAAACTTTTGTCTTGTGTAGTTTTTAATATTTCATTACGAAATATCATTAAAATTTGATGTGCGAGAAAAAAAAATCCTCAAAGCCCTTAAAACTATGCAACAAATTAAAAGCTTTGTTTAACCAATTTTTTAAAACATTTTGATTTTTTTCCAAGAAATAAAGAAAAAAACATTTTGTTTTCTTAATTTAGCTAGAGAAATTTCTCTTACAGCGTTGTGGGTCTTAAAAATTAGGGCTATCGAACCTTTTTCTTGTGTAGTTTTTAATATTTCACTACGAAATATCATTAAAATTTTGTGTGCGAGAAAAAAAATTATCAAAGCCCCTAAAACTATGCAACAAATTTGAAACTTTGATTAACGAATTTTTAAAACATTTTGAATTTTTTCCAAATAAAACAAAAATAAATTTATTATTCAATTTTGCTAAAGAAATTTCTCCTAAAGCATTGTGTGTCATAAATATTAGGGCTACCAAACCTGTTTCTTGTCTAGTTTTTAATATTTCATTACAAAATATCATTAAAATTTGGAGTGCGAGAAGAAAATTCTCAAAGCCCCTAAAACTATGCAACAAATATGAAACTTTGATTAAACAAATTTTAAAACATTATGATTTTTTCCAAAAAAAAAAAAAAAAAACAAAAATAAATTTATTTTTCAATTTTGCAAAAGAAATTTCTCCTAGAGCGTTGTGTGTCATAGAAAATAGGGCTGGCAAACCTGTTACTTGTGTAGTTTTTAATAATTCATTACGAAATATCATTAAAATTTGGTGTGGGAGAAAAAAATTCCTCAAATCGTCTAAAAATATGCAACAAATTTTAAGCCTTGTTTAATCAATTTTCAAAACATTTTGATTTTTTCCAAAAAAAAAGTTTCAATCTTTAATTTGAACTGAGACATTTCTTCTAAAGCGTTGTGTGTCTTAAAAATTAAAGCTGGCAAACCTGTTTCTGGTGTTATTTTAAAATTTGTCTCAACATCTTCCAGACCCATATAAACTTTATAACATTAACATTTATTGTCTTATGGCAGTAATTTGTTGCTGACGTTTACATTTGCAATAAATGGGTTTGTTTTTTGTTTATCTTTTTTATTTATATTTTATAGCATTTCATCACCTTTTTCCTGTGCTTCTTGATGTCATTCATTCATGTTTTTTTTTTTTTTTTTTGAAATAAAACACACTTACACATATGCCTGTCTGTCCGTCTGTTTGTTGGTGCATGCGTGTATGGTAATGTGTGTGACTTTGCCAGCATGTATTACGTTTTTTAGAAATGCGTTAACATTTCAGTGCGTCATTAATGTCTGAACAACCCCTTTTCAACGTGCAATTACATTCAAATGTATTAACATACACGTCCATTGTGCGTTTATGCTTAATTTTATTATTATCCTTTAAAATGAAAATAAAGTAGGGTGTACTTTTTCAAAATTTTATTTTTAAGAAAAATTTTGTCCAAATTATATATTAAGAGAATTTTTTTGGCGTAATTTTTTTTCCATAGAAAATGTTAAAATTTTTGTTTCTGTAGAAAATTATGCCAAAAATGTTAATAGAAATAAATTGTTGACAAAGTAAGATATTCAAAATGGAATCTGCTGAACTTTTCGTTAATATTTTCTGCAGAAAATATCTTTAAAATTTTGTTCACGAGAAAAAATCCTTTATGCCCACAAAAATATGCAACAAATTTTAAAACATTTGGATTTTGTCCAAGAAATTTAACCTATATCGAACATTACTTAGAAATAAAATTGAACAAACATTTTTCAGAAAAGAAATTGGACTACAACTTATAAAAAATAATCAAAATACTATTTCTTAAATATAATTTTGACAAAATCTTTTATATAAATAAAATGTAAAAGTAAAATATTTAAAAAAATGTTGTCTGCTGAACTATTTATTAACATATTCTATATGAAACGTCATAAAAATCCCGTGCATGAAAAAAATTCGTCTCAGCCCCTAAAAATATGCAACAAATGTGAAACTTTGTTTAACATATATGTAAAATATTTGGAATTTTTAAAAAAAGAAAAAATTTGTTTATAAAATTAAACGATAATTTCTTAAAAATAAAATTAAAAAAAAAATTTCGTCTAGGTTACTAAAAATGTACAAAAAATTTTAATCTTCGTTTAGCCAAATTTTTAAAAAATTTAGAATTTTTTTCCAAAAAATGTGTATTCTTCAATTAAGCTTGAACAAATTTTCTAAAGCACTATGGGCCTTAAGAACAAGGGCTGGCAAACCCTTTTCTTGCGTAGTTATTAATAGATTCTACATAAAATTTCATCAATATATTGTTCACAAGAAAATTTTCCCTAAAAATATGCAGCATATTTTAAACTTTCCAAAAAAGTTTTGCTTTCCTTGGGTTTCCTTGAGAAATCTCTCTAGCTGTCTCAAACTGTCAATATTTTATTCCAATGAAAAAAATTTTATTTTATAGAAAATATTGTCAAAATTTTTTTTTAAGAAATTTTATTATCATTTTATTTTTAAGAAAATTTTATCAAAATTTTATTTTGAAGAAATTTTTCAAAATTTTTATTTTTAAAAAAATGTCAAAACTTTTTTTCAAAAAAATTTTTGTTGTCAAAAATTTGGTCTAGCTTCTAAAAATTTAGAAAAAATTTTAAACTTTGTTTAACCAATTTTTAAAACATGTCGACTTTTTTTCCACAATAAAGTGTATTCATCAATAAATCCTTGTGTACTTTTTAATGTTTTCTATATAAAATGTCATTAAAACTTTGTATACGAGAAAAAAATTTTCTCTTAGTCCCTAAAAATATGCAGCAAATCTGATTCTTTCCAAAAAATAATGTCATGTCTGTTGAAATCACGCTACAGTCTTTAAAAATAGAGATATGGAGCTGAAACTTTGCACAGAATTTTTTTTTTGTCCATAGACAGGTTAACTTCGAAGATGGGCTATATCGGACTTTGTCTTGATATAGCCCCCATATAGACCGATCCGCCGATTTAGGGTTTTAGGCCCATAAAAGCCGCACTAATTATCCGATTTTGCGGGAATTTGGGATGGTGAGTTCTGTTAGGCCCCTCGACATACCTCTGCAATATGGCATAGATCGGATCATTTTTGGATATAGCTACCACATATACCGATCTCGCGATTTAAGGTTTTGGGGCCATAAAAGGCGCATTTATTGTCCGAGTTCGTCGAAATTTGGGACAGTGAGTTGTGTAAGGCTCTTGGACATTCTTCTTCAATTTGGCTCAGCTCGGTCCAGATTTGGACATAGCTGACATATAAACCGATCTCTCGATCGGTCCTTCGTCCCAGCCGAGCTTAACGCTTTTTACTTGTTTTTATTTTAAATTATTTTGAAATAAAATTTTTGTTTCCTTCTTAGATTTTTTCCACGGTTTCTTTCTGTCCCTAATATCCTCACCTATCTGTTTGTATACACGCCTTGTGCGTCCTTAACAAACTTACGCACCCATGTTGACATAGCCATGGATGTATTTTTTTTTCTCTGCAACTTATTTATGTGAAGCACAACATTTGCTGTAAACTCTCTTTATAATGGCCTCATTTAAATTAGAAAATGTATTTGTATGTTAATGGGACGGTAAGCGAGTGTCTGCGTGCGCGTGTGTGTGTGTTTGTTATACCTTCCACCATAGGATGGGGCTATACTAATTTCGTTATTTCGTTGGTAACACATCTAAATAAGGATGTGGTCCTTATCTTGATGTTGACATTCTAAGTTGATTTAGCCAAGTCCATCCGTCTGTCCGTTTGTCTCTTTGTCCTTCCGCTTGTCCGTCCTTCTGGCCGTCCTTCTGTCCATCTATCGGTCCGTCCGTATATACTGTCTGTCCGTTCGTCTGTCCTTCGATCCGTCTGTCCTTTGGTCTGTCCGTCCGTCCGTCTGTCCTTTGGTATGTCCGTTTGTCTGTCCGTCCTTCCGTCTGTCCGTCCGTCCGTCTGGCCGTCCTTCTGTCCGTCTATACATCTGTCTGTCCGTCCTTCCGTCCGTTCGTTCGTTTGTCCTTTGGTCTGTCCGTCCTTCCGTCTGTCCTTTGGTCTGTCCGTTTGTCTGTCCGTCCTTCCGACTGTCCTTTGGTATGTCCGTTTGTCTGTCCGTCCTTCCGTCTGTCCTTTGGTCTGTCCGTCCGTCCGTCTGGCCGTCCTTCTGTCCGTCTATACGTCTGTCTGTCCGTCTCTCCGTTCGTCTGTCCCTTGGTCTGTCCGTCCTTCCGTCTGTCCTTTGGTATGTCCGTTTGTCTGTCCGTCCTTCCGTCTGTCCTTTGGTCTGTCCGACCGTCCGTCTGGACGTCCTTCTGTCCGTCCTTCTGTCCGTCTATACGTCTGTCTGTCCGTCCTTCCGTCTCTCCGTTCGTCTGTCCTTTGGTCTGTCTGTCCGTCCGTCCTTCCGTCTATATTTTGGTATGTCCTTTTGTCTGTCCTTTGGTCTGTCCGTCCGTCCATCTGGCCGTCCTTCTGTCCGTCTACACGTCTGTCTGACCGTCCTTCCGTCTGTTCGTTAGATTGTCCTTTGGTCTGTCCATTCGTCCGCCTGTCTGCCCGTCCTTCCGTCTGTTCGTCCGTCTGTCGAAAGCTTGCTAACTTTCGAAGGAGTAAAGTGAGACGTTAAAAATTTTATTTTTAGTGTTGGTAGGTTGAAATAGGAAATGGGCCATATTGGTCCATCGTTTGATATAGCTGCCATATAAACCGATCTCGGATCTTGACTTCTTGAGCTTCTAGAGAGCGCAATAAGAATTAAGCCCTATAGAGATGAAGATATTTGAGTACCAACAACTATGCCAAGTCTGCTCCAAATCGGTTCATAACCTGAAATAGGTCTCATATAAACCGATCTCCCGATTATATTTCTTGAGCCTCTAGAGGGCGCAATTGTTATCCGATATGGCTGTAATTTTGTACATTGACATCTCCTATGACCTTCATCATACATGGCAAAACTAATCTGAATCGGTTCATAGCCTGATATAGCTCCCATATAAACCAATCTGAATCGGTTCATAACCTTATTTACCTGTCATTTAAACCGATTTTGGATCTTGACTTTTTGAGCCACTTGAGCGCGCACGTTCTTACCGATTTGCCTGAAACTTTGCTCAAGGAGTTTTGTTTTGACTTCCAACAACCATGCCAGGTATGCTCCAAATCGGTTCATAACCTGATATAGTTCCTATATAAACCGATCTCCCGATTATATTTCTTGAGCCTCTAGAGGGCGTAATTGTTATCCGATATTGCTGAAATTTTGTACATTGACATCTCCTATGACCTTCACCATGCATGGTAAAACTAATCTGAATCGGTTCATAACTTGATACGGCTCCTATATAAACCAATCTCCCGATTTTAGTCCTTCGGCCCTTATGGGGCGAAATATTGAACCGATTTGGCTGAAATTTTGCGCAATGGCTTCTACTATGATCTCCATTATCCAAACCAAGTATGACAGATAAAAGGCACATTTATTATCCGATTTTGCTGAAATTTAAGACAGTGAGTTGTGTTAGGCCCTTCGACATCCGTCTTCAATTTGGCCCAGATCGGTCCAGATTTGGATATAGCTGCCATATAGACCGATCTCTCGATTTAAGGTTTTGGGCCCATAAAGGGCGCATTTATTGTCCGATGTCGCTGAAATTTGGAACAGTAAGTTGTGTTAGGCACTTCGACATCTTTTATCAGTTTGGCCCAGATCGGTCCAGATTTGAATATAGCTACCATATAGACCTATCTCTCGATTTAAGGCATTGGGCCGATAAAAGGCGTATTTATTGTGCGCTTTCGCCGAAATTTGGGAGAGTGAGTTGCCTTAGGCTCTTCGACATCCTTCATCAATTTGGCCCAGATCGGGCCAGATTTGAATATAGCTACCATATAGGCTGATCTCTCGATATAAGGTCTTGGGCCCATAAAAGACGCATTTCTTGTCCGATTTCGCCTAAATTTGGGACAGTGAGTTGTGATAGGCCTTTCAACATTCTGCTTTAATTTGGCCCAGATCGGCCCAGATTTGCATATAGCTACCATATAGACCGATCTCTCGATTTAAGGTATTGGGCCGATAAAAGGCGCATTTATTGTGCGCTTTCGCCGAAATTTGGGAGAGTAAGTTGCCTTAGGCTCTTCGACATCCTTCATCAATTTGGCCCAGATCGGGCCAGATTTGAATAAAGCTACCATATAGACCGATCTCTCGATATAAGGTTTTGGGTCCTTAAAAGACGCATTTATTGTCTGATGTCGCTGAAATTTAGGACAGTAAATTGTGTTAGGCTCTTCGACATTCTTCATCAATTTGGCCCAGATCGCTCTATATTTGGATAGAGCTACAAAAAATACCCGATTACCGGACTATGACCAAAGGTGGCTGATACCAGAGGTGGTGGGTACTCAAAGTTTGGCCCGGCCTTAACTTAACGCCTTTTTACTTGTTGTCTATAAAGAGCCCTCCGGGCAAACAACTTTACAAATGCCATCTATGGTAGAGGGTATATTAGATTCGACCCTGCCAAACACTTTTACTTGTTGTCTCTGTGAGCTTTGCGTGAATCCCTACAAATAGGGAGCATCAACAGCAAAAACAACAACAATAACAACAAAGGATAATGTTGTTACTTTTACGCGACACGTTCAAGGATATTTGAGTACACTTTTGACAAGGACCACAGCAGGCAGGGAAGTGAATTTGCGTGTGTGTGTGTGTTTGTATGCTTGTGTGCAACCATCAACTCCACATGTCCTCCAAAAACAGCAACGACGTCGACAACAACAACAATTAGAAAATGAAATTTATAAATATGCCATTGTAGGGCTATGAAAATGTTGCTTTTTGGTTTTTATTGTCAATGTCATTGCTTCCTATGGTAGCATTTAAAGCCTTGTCTCTGTCTGTCTGTCCCTGTGCCTCTATATATCCTGTGGCTTAATTCAGCTGTCGCTGCATATGTTTATCCCACAACTTTCTCCAACATTAAGTGTCATGTCTGTTTCGAAATCATTTAAAATCCTCATAAATACTGGCATTTCTCTGCTTCGCACTCGCCTCCCTTCACACACTCCTTGACGTCGTGCTCATGCTTCTCGTTCTTTGCTCCATGACATTTATTTTGGTTTTATTTTAGGAATTTCTATGGCCAAGCCTTTGTTTAAGGGCCCTCACAAAGCCATTGCATGTGCGCTCAGTGATATGTGAATGGAATTGTATGACGCGTTCCCTTCTGGCTGTTTGGCTGGTTTTCCCGAGGCTTTTCTTAGCTTTGCTCTACCATTCCATAATTGCCTTAATTGTCGAATAATTAAATATGCATGAACAGAAAAGTGAAATTACATTGGGAAACGCATTTTTAATTTTCATATTGTTTTCTATTCCGGAGAATAAAAATAGAACGGGGGGATGGTGCGGGGGCAGGGGTGAAAGAAAAACAATAGAGGCATAGAAAATAATTTTGATAAATATTTTCTACAGAAAAAAATTTTAATACCCTACACCAGCTTTGAGTTACAGGGTATTATATAAGGCTAAGAAGGAGACGAGGTAGACTCATAAGTATATCAATCGGCTTAGATTCACCTCCTGATTCGATTTAGCTATGTCCGTCTGCCTGTCCATGTGTGCCTGTGATCCAGGCTAAGGACGCCTTTTTTGTCCGATTCTCATAAAATTTTGCTCAATTCACTTATTTGAGCCAAGGACGAACGTTAAAAAGTTGCCCTCAAAAACCCATGTCCAAACTGAAAGGTTAGTAGACGACATGGGAGTGAGAGAAGAGACATCGGAGGAGGCTTGATGATAACACATTTTCCACAGCATACGACGGGACTCATGGAGACAACGGAATCCTGGCATAATGAGGTTGATCGAAGGCTTATCATAACGGAATTTATTGTCAAGGGAGACTTGAGGAATTTCAAGTTAGGAATTCCGTGCTACTTACAAAATCCTTAATTGTTTTCAATACCACTCCCCTAAGTTGGTTCGTGTCTGCCATTGTGTCTCCACCTAAGCAGGGCAATGCCAAAGGAAATGCTCCAACGTCTCATCATCTTCCCCACATGCCCTACACATGCAATCACTTGCCGCACCGATTTTACATAAGTGAGCTAGTAGTCCTATGTGTCCCGTTATGATACCAATAGCTGTACTGACCTCCTTTTTACTTCCTTTCAGTAATAGCCTCGTCCTCTTACGATCTGGATCCTCCCATAGGATTTTTGCCGTCCTACCGACCGTTTCGCTGTTCCACGATGTTGCATGCGCATTCGTCGCCCACTCCCTTAACTCGGACTGCGTCGACCCGAAAGGCTTCGAGTTAAACAAGTTTATTGACGGCAGTCTTCTGTCCTTCACCGCCAAATCGTATGCCCAAACGATGCGGATTTTCCCATTCTCAAAGAAGGGTTAATCTCCTTCTTACACTGCAAGACTGTTCGTGACCTTACCGTCCTGGTTGTTATTGGCCTTATGGCGTCCTCACGTTAGCACCACACCACTTCACGCATTCCGTGATCGAGCGGTTCTCTGCCTGCAGGACCGTATTATGGTCAGGCAGTCTAAAACAGATCTTAGTGCCTGGGTTCTTAATGTAAACACCCAGGCCCACTCTGTCCTCTAGCTTTGATCCATGCGTGTAACATGATCTTCCAGATGGCAATACTCAGGTTCCGTCAATCCAAAACTGTGCCGATGGCAGCAGTGCGTCGCACACGACTTCAAGGTTCATCTCAGGTATCCGATAGGAAACCTCTTCCCTTCCTTCCAAGTTTCCTATCGTCGCCTCGATTTTACCGCGATGGTATGAGCTGCTCCCCTCCTCAATCCATTCTCCCATCGTCTTAAGTCTCATAGCCGCAGTGGCTGCCTCACACTTAATTTGTATGTCAATGGGTCGGATATCTAGAATAGTCTCCAGTGCCCTAGTGGACGTGGTCCTCATCGCTTCGCCTATGCCAAGACAACATGTTCTCTGAGCCTGTTGTATGGTCATTAAGTTGCACTTTTTCTCCATAGCAGTTCACCAATCTACTGAGGCGTAAGTAAGTATTGGTCTAATCACGCTCCTGTAGAGGCAGTGGACTATCCTAGGATTTCGGCGCCATTTCGAGCCTATGTCCCGTCTACGTAGTGCCCAACATCTGTGAGCCTTCTCAGTACGCTCCTGAATGTGACACTCAGTTTCCTATCCAAGATCACACCTAAGTATTTGACCTTGTCAGATATCGAAATCGTCTTATTGAGGAAACGTGGTGCGTTAAAATGGCCCACCTTTGTTTTCCTCCACTTTTTCTATATATTTTTGCCATGGGACACACAATTTATCCACCTGGTTTATCCAGGCTTTAAGGACCGGGTCCACTCGGTACTGGAATAAGGATTGGATCAGTATGTCGCTCAGCACATTTTTAAAAGCCCCCTCGATGTCAATGCATACCGCCAGTGTGTACGTTTTGGCATCGAAGGATTCTTCTATTTTATGCACAACCACGTGCAGGGCAGTCTCCACCCACCTTCCCTGGACATAGGCATGCTGTTTGTATTTAAGCAGGTCGCTGGATGTCATACTCTTTATCATGGTATCCACAATATGTTCCATGGTTTTGAGTAGAAAGGACATAAGGCTCATGGGTCTGTAGACCTTTGGTGTCGCATAACTTGCCGCGCCGGGCTTGGGTATAAACACTACCCTTGCCTCCTGCTAGGTTTTCGAAGTATATGAAAGTCCTATGCACGTTGTGAAAATTTTTGGCCAGACGAGGCGCCAGATAGTCTGCCTCTTTCATTAGTAACGCCGGAAATATTCCATCAGGTCGGGGTGACTTAAATGGTTAGAAGCTCTTCAAAAATTCCTTCACCATAAATTCCATTATTATAAACCTTCGATCAACGTCATTATTCCAAAATTCCGGTGTCTCCGTGAGTCCCTTCGTATCCTGTGGAAAATGGGTTTTCATCAAAAGCCTCAACATGTCCTCCGTTGTCTCTGCTCTCACTCCTATGTCGTCTACCAAAGTTTCAGTTTGGACATGGGTTTTTGAGTGAAACTTTTTTATCTTGGCGGCGTCATTAACGCAATCGACCTGTTTGTTCCACAGTGTAATGCGATTAACAAAATGTGGTCCAAACACTCATCACTGGACATAAATGTTTATTTGCCATTTTGCATAATGATTGAACCATCATTTATAATACATCTTAAGCATACAATAGGAACTATTTCCTTTCAAAAGGTAGCAGCCATACTTCAATTATTGGGTTGCCCAAGAAGTAATTGCGGATTTTTTAAAAGAAAATAAATGCATTTTTAATAAAACTTAGAATGAACTTTAATCAAATATACTTTCTTTTACACCTTTTTTCTAAAGCAAGCTAAAAGTAACAGCTGATAACTGACAGAAGAAAGAATGCAATTACAGAGTCACAAGCCGTTGAAAAAATTTGTCAACGCCGACTATATGAAAAATCCGCAATTACTTTTTGGGCAACCCAATACATCTTGAGCATACTATAGGAACTATGCCCTTTCCATAGGTGGTAGCCATATTTCATTTAGATTGCCTTAAAATATTTATTTAATAACCCATATTCTAAATGGCTATTCGATCTTGTCCATCACTCAATAGACTTTAAAGGGAAAAATCGCATACGCTTTGAAGGTTGTTAAGCATTGCAATGGATCAATTATATCAACTGAATGATTCAAATACGATAAAAATAGCACAGTTGCATTGTATTTAGTGCTTCATTATCCTGCGTAATTGTTTTTCAAGGCGATGGAATTTTTAATTAAAGAACTATTAGTGCTAAAGTTACATTAGCAGAAATGAGCACAAAGCAGAATTTGCTAAGGAGCTCACTGATTCTTCTATTTTCTAGTTCTACTCTCAAATCTCTGTAACAATTGATTTTTTTTCTTTTTGGTGTATTTTTATTTTTGTTTTTTTTTTTTTTTTTTTTTGTCTGAATTGGATTCCCTATTCGCAGAACATCACCGATCTAAGTTCTATTACACCGTTGTTACAATTGTACGTACATACATTTTTACATGCATGTAGATATGTACAGACTCCTGGAAGTTTAGGTGGAAGTTTTGTTTTTTTTTGTTGCTCTCGTTGCGTGTGCATGGAATGGTTATTGGAGATGAGCGCGTGGGTGTAACATCACTCACCCTCATGCGATCACCCGAAGTGTTTTTACACTAAAGAGGACATGGTAATGATAGGGATGGACTGTTAAGGTGATCATTACGTATGTACATACGAATGATTTTTATTAGTTTCACACAAGGTGTCTTTACATTACTCTCGAGCAAAAATGTAGTTAATTCTGATTTACGCAAATCACGTCTTGATGTGTCACGCACTCATCTCCATTACATGTTGTCACTTGCCAACACAGATTTTTGCGATTGATTTTGAATGGTTGATTGGTCCGAATTTTTACAACAATTAAACATTATGTATTCCAATGGAAGTAATTTCGTATATGTGCATGAATATACATATTGTCGTACATAATGTACATACGCCAAGGTCAGAATCTGCTTCGAGTTAAGGTTTGCTTTGTCTTCAAAGTCTGTCAATTATTCTGTTCTAAATTCGGCTTCAACACGTTAAAGTGAAGTTTACTCCGGCAATATTTTTTTTTGTGTGGATAGTGACAAATTACAAAGTGAAAGAGTTAAACCACCAGTTTTAAATAAAATAGAACCCGTATAATCTTCTTTTTGGGTTTCGATGAAATCAATGGAGGAATAATTGCAACACATCTGAAGCCGTGACATTTTTCTTGTGGAGAGGAAGAAATACAAGTTTTTTTTCGGTCTTTTACATCACAGAAAGGTAATTCATCTGCCTGTCAAAGCAGAATTTACCAAATCTCAATATCATTTTAACTTTCTAGGATAACTCCATTTATTTGTGTAATTTACTACGTTCAGTCTCTCGGTTTGGACACCGAGTACAGGAGGCTGTGTACCAAGTGAGTCTCACGGGGACCGAGAGACTGAAAACTATAAGTAACCACCCAAAACGCCAAGAATTCTATCACAGTGCAAAATTTGTCATATTTAAGACCATGCTGATTGCCTTATGGAACTAGAACATTCTATGAACCCCGCTAAAGTATATGACGTCATATTTTTGCCTCCAAGTGTCTAATTTGTCCTGAATCTTCGTTGGACCCAGCTCGCCTAAATATTCCTAACGCCATGTTTTTGCCGTCCACGTGTTTGAAGTAACAAGGAAGCCATTTGAAAAGAAAAAAAGGAAGCCATTTTTAATAAGCCACACCCCAAGGGGAAACAACTTTAATAAAAATATAAAAATTCTAAACCTAGCTAACAAAACCTACTTAAAATTAACCTAACATGAACTTAAACCTACATAATTGCCTATATTAACATCGAATTTTTCTAAAATTTGCCTACCCATAAAATGGACAACCAGGAAAAATTGTTCTTACCTATAAAATTTGCCTAAAAATTAAAATTTTTCTAATGTTTTAAATATTGCACCTGAATTCCATAAATATTGCACTAAAATTAATTCTTAAGACATTTTTAAGTTTAAACTACGATATGAATCTATAACTAAAGTTAACGTAAAACTCATTTTTTTCTAACAGTCATTGTACTAACATGTATCAACACACCATATAGATCATATTTAAGCTTCACCACCCTCTAGCTCATTATCATCAATCCAGCACGGAGGCCTTCATGCAGCATTGACGTGGGAGCAGGCGGTATATAAAAACTGTAAGTCTGATCGTTTTGATACATGGTAGACATTTTTAGTTGATTTTGTTTTTGTCCTTTCTTCTTTCTCTATGGCCGCTATTGGTTGTTCGGTAGAGAAAGACGAAAGTTAGAAAGCTCTCTTTTTTTTACCATTGCCATTTTTTTTCTCTATAAATATATAAGCTACAATTTAATTATAAGACATGTGAGTAATAATAAAATGTGAAATATTTGGAATTTGAATATGAGGACTTAGATTTTTGATGTGAACTTCGCAAGCAGACTGTAGGGGTAGTGCTAAAGGGGTTTTTCTTAATTTCTTAGGCCATAGAAAAACCATGGATGGGAGGGTTATGAGGCCAAGAGTAATGCCATCTTACTCTTATGTATTGTGATTATGAAAAATTGTATTAAAACCATTAAGGGCACTTTAAGCGCGCGTGATATTTTTTTTTTATTTGTGATGTTTCGTCATTTCGAGGGAACAAGTACCCCGCCCACATCTCCCGAACTAGCTAGTCAGCCGAGCACGCGCGTGACGTTCCAATCGATGACAAAATTCTTGGTATTATCTGTCTTTTTGACTGCGGTTTTAGATTTAGGGGCTTCGCTGAAATCCGAGCTACCAAGTAAGGTAAATTTGGGAGAAATCCCAGATTGAAACAAGCTGTGTAAATTACACCTCAACACAGACACTAAAATTTCTATACACATTACATCTCAAAGGTGGAATAGGTTAGGTTAGGTAAAAGTGGCAGTAGTCCGTTACAGACACACTTAGACAATTTTTAGTCCATTGTGATACCACAGTAGCGACAGACCAAGGCTTCTGGCGGGAATCGAACCCACGACCTCTGCACTGGTAATCCAAGCACGCTACCAACTCGGCTACCGGGGTGACCTTGTGGAATAAAAAAGTTTTTGTTTTCTTAAATTAGAAAAAAAAAAAAAAAAAAAATTAGGTATAATTATTTTTCGTACCTAAGTACCTTGTACTTAGAAAAGTACCTTGTATTTAGAAAAGTACCTTGTATTTAAAAAAGTACTTTGTACTTAAAAAAGTGCCTTATTCCTAAAAAAAAGTACGTTGTACTTAAAAAAGTACTTTGTACTTAAAAAAGTACCTTGTACTTAAAAAAGTACCTTGTACTTAAAAAAAGTACCTTGTACTTAAAAAAGTACCTTGTACTTAAAAAAGGACCTTTTACTTCAAAAAAAATGCCTTTTACTCAAAAAGTATCTTATTCTTAAATATTGGTTTGCCCAAAAAGTAATTGCGGATTTTTCATATAGTCGGCGTTGACAAATTTTTTCACAGCTTGTGACTCTGTAATTGCATTCTTTCTTCTGTCAGTTATCAGCTGTTACTTTTAGCTTGCTTTAGAACAAAAGTGTAAAAAAAGTATATTTGATTAAAGTTCATTCTAAGTTTTATTAAAAATGCATTTACTTTCTTTTAAAAAATCCGCAATTACTTTTTGGGCAACCCTATTTTTATTATTTTAAAACCACTTACGCTACTCTATTTGGTCTTCAAACATACCTGAAAATATAAAAATAATAAACATTAGTTTCTCTAATAGGAAATTCCTTACTTCCTAATTTTTAAAATATTTTTCAAATATTTTCAGCAAACAAAAACACTGCATTTTTCCAAACTCTTAATGCATTTTATTAAGAAACTTTAGTTTTTTTTAATAATTTTTTTTTTTTTGCGAATTTCCCTCATAAAACTAAAGTATACTACTGTTGCCATTTTTTTTCCAACATATCCATAGAATATTTAGAATTTTCTTAATCAAACTCTAGATTGTCTTGTGAAACCATTGCTAACTTTATTATCACCAGCATGAGGGCATGAATACACGCTGCGTTGTTACAAAGACCAAGTTTCCACATAAAAATTGCAACAATTTCGTTTTTAGGAGTGAACAAATTTAAAGGGGCAAAAAAGAGGAATATGAAGAAAGGGAAGGAAACCTGCACAGCATGCAGGGAAAAGGTCAGTACCTATTAATACATTGATTACACGGGAAAAATCGGGACAGCAGTAAGCAAATAAAATAGCAGAGAGAGCTCTAGCAAAATATCGATGGCGCTACCGATACAACTTGGTAATTTTCCTATCGATACTATCGGCAAAGGTAGTTTTTTTTTGCAAAATTGAAAAAAATAACTAATCCGACACTGAATGTATCATATAAGATACATTGCGCCTATAGAGGGCGCAATTTTCACCCGATTGGTCTAAAATTTTTTACATTGATATCTCCAATGGCTTTCATCTGACTTTATTAAATTTGGTTTTATTCGGTCTGTGCATTGCTATTGCTTTTATGTAAATCGATCTGCTGGTGGATCTCTCATTGAGATACAGGTGATGGGATTTAACGATAGTATCGATACTATCGACATTTATTATTAGAAATATCGAAAATATCGCATGTTGCGATTATCGATAGTTTGCCCGCTCTATTTTAGAGACCAGAGTAGAAGTCATTGTGCAAAATTTCAACCAAATTGGCTAAAAATTGCCCTCTCTGAGGCTCAATACGGAAAATCGGGAGAACGGTCTATATGGGAGCTGCATCAAAACATGGACTGATATGGTTCATTTACAATCCCAACCGACCTATACTAATTGGAAGTATTTCTACAAAATTTCCAGCGCTCAGCTCGGCTTCTTCGAAGTTAGTGTGCTTTCGATAAACTGGCAGATCGACGGATGTGGCTACATCGACTTTGATTAGATGAAGACGATCAGGAATTTATATACTTTAATGGGTCTTATATATCTTTAATGGGTTTAAGGTCAAGGGTATCCGGGCCGAACTTTGGATACCCACCACTCCGGGTGAATATGTAAACCCCCTTTCGTCACAATCTGGTGAAAATTGGGTAAATTATGCACCCAAATTCGGCACGGACATTGAGTGGTCTAATAAATGTATGTCACTGTTGAATTTTGTATTTCAAATTTCAACAAAAACAGGTAATAAATAAATCTTTTATGAGCTCCAGACCCTTAACCGGTATATCTGTCTATATGACAGCTATATCTAAATACAGTCCGATCTTTACCATATTTGGGTCGGATGGCGGGAGGCCTAAAGCTATTCATTGTTTACAATTTCAGCGAAATCGGTTAAAAAATAAAGCTTTTATGGGTTTCAGAACCTTTATCTAGAGATAGGTCTATATGGCAGCTATATGTAAATTTAGTCTGATCTGAACCATATTTGGGTCACATGTCGGGAGGCTCAAAATAACCGACTGTTTTAAATTTCAACGAAATCGGGTAATAAATAGAACTTTTCTGGGCTTCAGACCCTTTATCTGGAGATCGGTCTATATGGCAGCTATATCTAAATATAGTCAGATCAGAACCATATTTGGGTCAGATGTTGGGAGGCTCAAAATAACCGACTGTTTTCAATTTCAGCTAAATCAGATAATAAATAATGCTTTTATAGGCTTCAGACCCTTTATCGGGATATCGGTCTATATGGCAGCTATATCTTAATATGGACTGATCTAATTCATATTTAGGTCAGATGTTGGGAGGCTGAAAATAGCTCACTGTTTTAAATTTCAGCGAAATAGGGTAATAAATAAAGCTTTTATGGGCTTCAGACCCTTTATCTGGAGATCGGTCTATATGGCAGCTATATGTAAATATAGTCCGATCTAAACCATATTTAAGTCTGATATCGGAAGGGTCAAAATAACCCACTGCTTTAAATTTCAGCTAAATCAGGTTATAAATAAAGCTTTTATGCCCTTCAGACCCTTTATCGCCAGATCGGTCTATATGGCAGCTATATGTAAATATAGTCCGATCTGAACCATATTTAAATCAGATGTTGGGAGGCTCAAAATAACCCAGTGTTTTAAATTTCAGCGAAATCGGGTAATAAAAGGTAACAAAAATCGGGCAAATAAAGCTTTTATGGGCTTCAGACCCTTTATCTGGAGATCGGTCTATATGGCAGCTATATCTAAATATCGACCGATCTAATCCATATTTAGGTCAGATGTTGGGAGGCTTAAAATAGCTCACTTTTGCAAATTTCAGCGAAATCTGGTAATAAATAATTATTTTATGGGCTTCAGACCCTTTATCTGGAGATCGGTCTATATGGCAGCTATATCTAAATATGGACCGATCTAATCCATATTTAGGTCAGATGTCGGGAGGCTTAAAATAGCTCACTGTTGCAAATTTCAGCGAAATCTGGTTATAAATAAATCTTTTATGGGCTTCAGACTCTTTATCTGGAGATCGGTCTATATGGCAGCTATATGTAAATATAGTCCGATCTGAACCATATTTGGGTCAGATGTCGGGAGTCTCAAAATAACCCACTGTTTTAAATTTCCAATAGCAATACTGACCTCCTTCTTACTTCCTATCAGTTATGGCCTCGTCTTCTCACGGTCTATGTTGCCAGCATTAGGAGGGAAAACCCACCGTTGAAATTTTTTCTGATGATCTCGCCAGGATTCGAACCCAAACGTTCACCGTCATAGGCGGACATGCTAAACTCTGCGCTACAGTGGCCTCCATATTTATATATAACTGTCATATAGATCGATCATACGAATTGGGGCTTAATCACATAAACGGTGCACTTTTATGGATTATGTAGATGCCTTAGAAGTCGAATAGATGAAACGGATTATACGGAATCTGATCATAATAATCGGTATATTCTTGGAGCATCTATTGAAAGTTATAGCAGAAATGATTGCGCAAAATTCAGTTTATTTGGTAGCTTTATATGAACATGAACTGTGAACAGTTGCAATAGACAAAGGGCCATACGTAGGGAAATCTGGAAGTTAACGGTCGGACAGACAGACTGGTAGATTAACGGACGAATCGATAGGCAGACTGACTCACAAATTGACAGACGGACAAACCGACGGACGGACAAAGAGACAGGGAGAAAAAAAAGGTCACAAGACGGACAGACCGGCGGACAGAGGGAGAGACAGATGGATAGACAGGCAGCGAAACGGACAGAGTGACGGACAAACAAATAGCCGGAGACGCAACCAAATGGACAGATGAATAGACAGACGGACGCACAAATGCACAGACAGATTGACGGACAGGCGAATGGATACACAGACGGACAGACAGACGTTCATACAGACGGACAAACGAACGGACAAATAGACAGACGGATGCACAGAACGATGGACAGACAGACAGACGGATGCACGGAAAAATGGACAGACAGGCGGACAGAAAGACGCATGAACGGGAAGAAAGACGGGTGGACTGATTGACTGAAAAGCAGACAGACAGACTGATGTGCAAATGGATATACCGATTTAGGAAAACACAGACAGACAGAGGGTCATTGTTATACGATTTAGCTGACATTTTGCTCGTAGTATTCTGCCATGATTTCCAACAATCTTGAGCACTTACAAGCCGCAATTTTTGCCCGATTTGGCTGAAATTTTGCATGTATTTGCACGATTTGGCTGAAATGTTGCACACGGTCCGAATCGGTCCATAATCTGATATGTCCCCCATATAAATGGGTCTCCCGATTTGGCTTCTTGAGGCCTTACAAGCCGCAATTTTTATCCGATTTGGCTGAAATTTTGCATGTAGTGTTCTGTTATGGCTTTCAACATCTGTGTCGAATACGGTCCAAATCGGTCTATATCCTGATATAGCCCCCATATAAAACGATCTCCTGATTTGGCTTCTCTAGGCCTTACAAGACGCAATTTTTGTCCGATTTGGCTGAAATTTTGCACAGAGTGTTCTGTTATGACTTTCAATAACTCTGCCTAGTATGGTCTAAATCGGTTTATAACCTACAATAGCTCCCATATAAACCGATCTCCCAATTTGACTTCTTGAGCCCTAACGAGCCGCATTTTTTGTCCGATTTGGATGAAATTTTGCTTGCGGTGTTCTGTTACGACTTCCACCAACTGCGTTAAATACGGTCCAAATCAGTCTATAACCCGATATAGCTCGTATATGAAGCGATCTCCCGAATTGACTTCTTGAACCCCTGGAAGCCGCTATTTTTGTCCAATTTGGCTGAAGATTTGCACATAGTGTTCTGTTATGTCTCTCGACAACTGTGCTAAGTATGGTCCGAATCGGTCTAGAAGCAGATACGGCTCCCATATTTTATCAGAATGCATAGTGGTGGGTTCCCAAACTTCGGCACGGCCAAAATTAGCACTCTTTTCATTTTTTCATATTTTTTTCAAATTTTTTTTTTTCTAAAATTTAAATTTTTTTTCGCTAAAATTTATTTTTTTTTTTTTTTCTCTTCACAATTTTTTTTTTTCGATTTGAATACTTTCTTCTCAAATTTCTCTCAATGCACAATGCAAATAGATTTGCAACTTTCAACTGTGTTTAACTGCAACCAAGAACCATGGAAATTGGAAAAAACGCATATTGCTTCAATAGCTCTGTGGCAGGAAGAAAGAAATCAAATAACGTTGGTAGCTACGCAACAAAAACCGAATGCCTTAGCAGCATCGATTTTCTCATTGCAATTTCCTTCAAAAATATACCAAAATCTCTAAAGATGGGGTAAGAGGGAGGAAGGAACAAATTCCCCCTACGCCCCAAATGATGGTGCAACTGGCAAAGTTATTGCAAACATGTGTAACGCACACATTCAAAATAAACTTCCTTTAGGTCGCCTGTGGCTACAATCAGGAAGTTTAGAAATATCTTTTTCGCTACGACTCCATTCTTCCCTGTGAGGGTGAGAGAGGGGAGAGAGAAGGGCAGAGGGTAGGAGATTGAATTGCAATCATATCCTTCACATGGTTGCTGCAACTACTCTCTGTGGTCATATAAAAATTTCAAGCGAATGCAAATATTCTGGGTATGGGTTTGACTGGCAATGTATATCCAATTGCAAGGGTAGTCAAAACAAAAGAACGAAAGGGTTTAACGCATAAAATTAAATTTTCTTTAGAATTATAAAGAATATCTAAATTTTCCTTCTTATCTCTTTGTTTTATTAAACATAGCAGTCCTTGAGGGAAGACAAACATTGTCGGGCCGAATGGAAACTATTCTCCCAACAAGTTTTTTAAAAGTACAGAATAGCCAGTCACACATCCTTAGTAAAGGCTCTGCAAACACCTCCTGCCTAATTTATGTAGCCCTTCTTACAGCATGAACCATATTTTAAGGGGAGAGAGAGATTTTCTGCCATTTTTTTAATCCCAATAAACCCATGTCTAGTTACCCAACATAACCTACCTCAGCCTTTTGCTATCCAAGGTGATTTATTTCCCTCTATTATCCTTTATCACCCAATATCCTCAAGGACTTTTAAACAAATGAAAATTTATTACAATTTCCACAAATTTCTGCAAATAATCAAAATTCATTTCCAAATGCAAATGCATTTGTTATAGAATTTTTAAATCCAGTTGAAAATTCTAAATTTGCTTAACTAATTGCCATTGTCATAACCTTTGACCGTAATCACACATTTGGTCTTAAAATATACGATGTTAGTTTAAAATGTCATTTCCCATGGCAAGGACATCATTAATTTTCCAAATCCTTAATGCAGGTTCATTTAAGTATTAAACTAATGCTTCCACACACTCACAAATGGAACAGGAGGGACGGGAGAGAGAAAGAGAATGAGAGCCTTGTGATTTAGGTTTGGCCATTTGCACTTTCACTGTTAAATAATAATTCACCTAAAATTTTAATACATAATCCTGGGTTTTATGCAAGTGTTGGTCTCGCAGTTTTAGAGAACTGTTAACTGTTATAAATGAGAGAGAGAGTTTAGTAAATTTCTTTTCCTCTCGAATTAAAACGAACAGCTGCATATGAAAATGAAAGTTAGAGTGTTTAAATAACGATATGCATATTTCAATGTTTATGTGGCATAATGAAAACGTTTTGATTTAATGGATGATGTCATATGCGAGGGGATGGCTAAAAAGCAAAATGACCTAATTAGAAAAAAATAGTGATTAATGGCAGTTATATGGTAAACTATCCAAATTTGATTAAAGCCATTTCCATATTCATTTCCAACCAATTCTGCTGGGAATCTTTACCAACTATGTTGGGTGACATTCCCAACCGATTTAGGAATCGTACCCAGCTCAAGACTTCCAACAAAACTATGTTCGGCATCTTTCCCAACTATATTGGGAATTTTTCTCAACTATGTTGGGAATCTTTCATAACCATGTTGGGAATCTTTTCCAACTATGTTAGGAATATTTCCAACAAGATTCCCAACTATGTTGGGCAACATTCCCAACAATGTTAGGAATATTCCCAACAACATTCCCAACTATGTTGGGCATCATTCCCAACTGTGTTGGAAATCTTTCCCAACTGTGTTGGGAATCTTTCCCAACTGTGTTGGGAATCTTTCCCGACTATGTTGGGAATCTTTCCCAACTATGTTGGGAATCTTTCCCGACTATGTTGGGAATCTTTCCCAACTATGTTGGGAATCTTTCCCAATTATGTTGGGAATCTTTCCCAATTATGTTGGGAATCTTTCCAAACTATGTTGAGAATCTTTCCAACTGTGATGGGAATCTTTCCCAACTGTGATGGGAATCTTTCCCAATTATGTTGGGAATCTTTCCCAATTATGTTGGGAATGTTTCCAAACTATGTTGAGAATCTTTCCCAACTATGTTGGAAATCTCTCCCAACTATGTTGGGAATCTTTCCAAACTATGTTGAGAATCTTTCCAACAGTGATGGGAATCTTTTCCAACTGTGATGGGAATCTTTCCCAATTATGTTGGGAATCTTTCCCAATTATGTTGGGAATCTTTCCAAACTATGTTGAGAATCTTTCCCAACTATGTTGGAAATCTCTCCCAACTATGTTGGGAATCTTTCCCAACTATTTTGGGAATCTTTCCCAACTATGTTGGGAATCTTTCCCAATTATGTTGGGAATCTTTCCCAACTATGCTGGGAACCTTTCCAACTATGTTGGGAATCTTTCCCAATTATGTTGGGAATCTTTTCCAACTATGTTGGGAATCCTTCCCAATTATGTTGGGAATCTTTCCAACTATGTTGGGAATCTTTCCCTACTTTGTGGGGAATCTTTCCTAACTATGTTGGGAATCTTTCCCAATTATGTTGGGAATCTTTCCCAACTATGTTGGGAATCTTTCCCAATTATGTTGGGAATCTTTCCAACTATGTTGGGAATCTTTCCCTACTATGTGGGGAATCTTTCCTAACTATGTTGGGAGTCTTTCCCAATTATGTTGGGAATCTTTCCCAACTATGTTGGGAATCTTTCCCAACTACGTTGAGTACCTTTTCCAACCGTATTGGAAATCTTTCTCAACTATGTTGGGAATCTTCCCCAACTATGTTCGCAATCCTTCTCAACTATGATGGGAATCTTCCAACTATGTTGGGAATTTTTCCCAACTATGTTGGGAATCTTTCCCAACAATGTTGGGAATGTTTCCTAACTATGTTGAAAATCTTTCCCAACTATGTTGGCAATCTTTCTCAACTATATTGGGCGTCATTCCCAACTATGTTAGGAATATTCCCAACTATGTTGGGCATATTTCCAAACTATGTTCGGCATCTTTCCCAACTATATTGGGAATTTTTCTCAACTATGTTGGGAATCTTTCATAACCATGTTGGGAATCTTTTCCAACTATGTTAGGAATATTTCCAACAAGATTCCGAACTATGTTGGGCAACATTCCCAACAATGTTAGGAATATTCCCAACAACATTCCCAACTATGTTGGGCATCATTCCCAACTGTGTTGGAAATCTTTCCCAACTGTGTTGGGAATCTTTCCCAACTGTGTTGGGAATCTTTCCCGACTATGTTGGGAATCTTTCCCAACTATGTTGGGAATCTTTCCCGACTATGTTGGGAATCTTTCCCAACTATGTTGGGAATCTTTCCCAATTATGTTGGGAATCTTTCCCAACTGTTTTGGGAATCCTTCCCAACTGTTTTGGGAATCTTTCCCAACTGTGTTGGGAATCTTTCCCAACTGTATTGGGAATCTTTCCCAACTGTGTTGGGAATCTTTCCCAACTGTGTTGAGAATCTTTCCCAACTATGTTGGGAATCTTTCCAAACTATGTTGGGAATCTTTCCCAACTATGTTGGGAATCTTTCCCGACTATGTTGGGAATCTTTGCCAACTATGTTGGAAATCTTTCCCAAGTATGTTGGGAATCTTTGCCAACTATGTTGGGAATCTTTCAACACCATGTTGGCAATCCTTCCCAACTGTGATGGAAATCTTTCCCAACTGTGATGGGAATCTTTTCCAACTGTGATGGGAATCTTTCCCATCTATATTGGGAATCTTTCCCAACTATGTTGGGCGACTTCCCAACTTTATTGGGAATCTTTCCCAATTATGTTGGGAATCTTTCCCAACTATGTTGGGAATCTTTCCCAACTATGTTGGGAATCTTTCCCAACTATGTTGGGAATCTTTCCCAACTATGTTGGGAATCTTTCTCAACTATGTTGGGAATCTTTCCCAACTATGTTGGGAATCTTTCCACCTATGTTGGGAATCTTTCCCAACTATGTTGGGAATCTTTAACAACTATATTGGTAATCGTTCCCAGCAATATTGGGAAACTTTCCCAAATATTTTGGGAACCTTTTCCAACTATATTGGGAATCTTTCCCAACTATATAGGGAATCTTTCCCAATTATGTGTGGAACCTTTCCCAAGTATGTTGGGAACCTTTCCCTATTATGTGTGGAACCTTTTCCAATTATTTTTGGAATTTTTCTCAACTTTGTTGGGAATCTTTCCCAACAATGTTGGGAATCTCTCCCAACTATGTTGGGAATCTTTCCCAACTATGTTTGGAATCTTTCCCAACTATGTTGGGAATCTTTCCCAACTATGTTGAAAATCTTTCCAACTATGTTGGAAATCTTTCCCAACTATGTAGGGAGTCTTTCCCAACTATGTTGGGAATCTTTTCCAACTATGTTGGGAATCTTTCCCAACTATGTTGGGAATCTTTCCCAACTATGTTGGGAATCTTTCCCAACTATGTTGGGAATCTTTCCCAACTATGTTGGGAATCTTTCCCAACTATGTTGGGAATCTTTCCCAACTATACTGGGAATCCTTCTCAACTATGTTGGAAATCTTTCCCAAATATGTAGGGAATCTTTCTCAACTAGTTGGGAATCTTTCCACACTATGTTGGCAATCCTTCCCGACTATGTTGGTAATCTTCCACAACTATATTGGGAATCTCTCCCAACTATGTTGGAAATTTTTCCCAACTATGGTGAAAGTCTTTCTCAACTAAATTGGGAATCTTTCCCAACTATGTTTGGAACCTTTCCCAACTATGATGGGAACCTTTCCCAACTGTGATGGAAACCTTTCCCAACTGTGTTGGGAACCCAAATTTGGGTATCCTTCTCAAATATTTCATTATTAAATGAGGAATCTTTTCAACTATGTTGAGAAACCTTTCCGATTATGAATGGAATCTTTTCGAACTATATTAGAAATGTTTGCAAAGTTTGATGGGACTATTCCCAACTATGTTGAGACCTTTTAACATCTGTTGAGAACCTTTTACATCTGTTGAGAAAATTTCACATCTGCTGAGAACATTTTTCGTCTATATTAAGAACTTTTACCAACTAAGTTGGACACTTTTCAAACTTGAGAACCTATTCCTACAAGTTTTGCAATCATTTCCATTTCATTTTTAAATATTTTCCAATTACTCGTGCTAATATCTCCAATTGCTGAAGAACCATTTCTATATCTTCTCCTATGGTGAATTGGTGGTCTAACCTCTTTGCCTTGAAGGTTTATACCAAAGTGTCGCATTTACTTGACAGTCTCTGAAAATTTAACGTGGCAAGGGCGTCTAATAGCAATGGCTTGCCAAAGATTGACATTGGCTGTTGGTATAGGGAGGCAACGAATGCTATGGCATACCCAACAGAGGACTTTGTGTGTATGTGTGTGTGTGAGTAGGGGTTAATGGTGATGCCACCATCATCGAATGGCTTACAAGTTGTACAAGTCATCAAAGTAATTTCTAGCAATTTCATAAATTTTAAATGAAAATTTGTTCGCAATAGTAATGGCTTTTCAAATGTACAAACACATACACACAGACACACACACAAAGCTCTGCTGACACATGTTTACTCTCATTGCTGTGCTAGTAATAGTTTCCATTTATATTTGTTGCTGTCTCTACCGCGCCGTTGCTATTGCCAGTTTAGCTGAAAAAGCCCCTTTGGCCCAGTCAAGCCAATGACATTCAGCCTAGTTGACTCAAGCCGTGGTAATTGAAAAAGCCCATTATGTTATTGGGAAAATTATATTGGAAGCAAAGCTATGGGAAATGAGAAAGAAAACTCAATTTTATTGGTTTCGCTTTAACATGGCCTTCGTCGTCCAGCAGCACTTTGAGAAAATCCAACCAGAGAACTGGCAAAAAGGGGTTCTCTTCGGTTTTCTATGTCAGCTTTAGAGGCTTCATTTTCCGCCATAAATAATTGAATAAGCCCAACGACATAAAAAATCGTGTAAAGTGTTCTTTAAGTTGTGCTGCAACAATGGGTACTTTTGAATCCCGCCTCGCCCCTCTCCACTAGCCACTCTCTTCCCATCTAATCTAATAGAATTACAACAAAAATAGGCCCCATTTTGCACGCTTCCTTGGCACTGCGAGCTATTAAAAGGATAATAGGAAATTGCTACCTTTGATTGAAAAACATAGAGTAAGGGAGAGGGGGTAGAGGCGGTTAAAGCACCATGAAGAGGGTTGTAGTATTCCTGTTGCGTGTTATCACTTTGGCCAAGCTGCTATGCTAGAGCACGCACTTCTGTTTTGGGGTCTTTGCTCTCCATTTCCTTAAGCGAATCGCAACTCCATAGGAATTTCATGAACAAAATTAATCACAATTAATTATTTAATCCATTCGACTATTGTGGGGGGGAAAATTTTAATTTGGAATTGTTAAGATCAACGTTATTTAACACTCGGGTTAAAATGCCATTTAAATATTAAATTAAAATATTTCGACAGAAGAAAAAAAAAACAACGAAAAGACACGCTTATCGAAAACATTTACAAAATGAAGTCACGAAAACGTTCAACATATAGCAAAGGCGTAGGTCTAAAAGGGGAAAGTAAGAAACTACAGTCAGTTTCCCAAAAAAATTCACAAAAAGGTCTCTTACACAGTAGGGGTTGATTCTAAACAAAATTACGATTGGTTTCATACACACTCGGAGCTGGAATAGGATCCCAGAGCAGATGGGAGGGATTTCCAAGACAGTGGGTATAGTTCCCAACAAAGCTGCAAGTGGTTCCCTACCTAGTTGAAAAACGTTCCCACCGTAGTGGCGAAAGATTTCCAATAAAATTCTAAAAGATTGCTAGGAAAAATACCCAAAATAATGAGGAAGTTTCCCGACCAACTAAGTGAGGAATCTTTCCAAACTAAATATGTGGGGAATCTTTCCCAACCACTTTGGAAAATTTTCCTAATTATGCTAGGAAACTTTCCCAATAATGCTAGGAACCTATATATATATATGTAAGGAACTTTTCCTGTCCATGTAGGTATCCTTCTCATACTATTTTGGGAACCCTTCCCAACAATGTTGGGGACCTTTTCCAACAGTATTGGAAATCCTTCCAAACTATTGTGAGCTTTCCAAACTTAGTTGGCAACCATTTGCAACATAGTCGGCAACTTTTCATGACTATATTGCGAACCTTTTCCGAGTATATTGGGAACCTTTCCCTACTTTATTGGGAAACTTTCCCAATTTGATGGGAAACCTATCCCAACTATGTTCGGAACATTTCCCAAGTACGTTGGGAATTTTTCCCAACTATGTTGGGAACTTTTCCCAACTATTTGGAAAACTATTCCAACTATGTTGGGAAACTTTCCAAACTATGTTGGAAACTTTTCCAACAAAGTAGAAAACTTTCCCAACTATGTTGGAAACTTTTCCCACTATATTGGAAATCCTTCTCAGTTTGGAGGGAAACCATTCTCAAATATGTTTGGAACCTTTCCTTAAAATGTTAGGAACTCACCCTACCTACCATACAATGTTGGGTACTTTTCCCAACTATATTGGGAACTTTTCCCAATTATGTTGGGAACCTATCCCAACTAAGTTTAGAACCTTTACCAACTATGGTGGGAACCTTTCGCAACTATATTGGGAACCTTTCGCAACTGTATTGGGAACCTTTCGCAACTATGTTGGGAACCATAAAAACCTTTCCCAACTATGTTGGGAAGCTCTCCCAACAATGTTGGGAACCTTTCCCAACCATGTAAGCAACCCTTAATGGTTGGGAAACCTTTCCCAACCATGTTGCGAACCTTTCCCAACCTTGTCGGGAGCCTTTCCCAACCATGTTGTGAACCATTCCAAACTATGTTGGAAACCATTCCCAACTATGTTGGGAGCCATTCCCAACTATGTTTGGGACCATTCCCAACTATGTTGGGAGCCATTCCCAACTATGTTTGGAACCATTCCAACTATGTTGGGAACCTCTCCCAACAATGTTGAAAACTTTCCCAACCATTATGGGAACCTTTCCCAACCATTATGAAAGCCTTTCCCAACCTTTCATAACTATGTTGGGAACCTTTCCCAACTATGTTAGGAACCTTTTCCATCTATGTTGGGAAACTGTCCCAACCATGTTGGCAACCTTTCCCAACAATGTTGGGAACCTTTCCCAACTATGTTGGGAAACTTTCCCAACTATGATGGGAACCTTTCACAAATATGTTGAGAACCTTTCATAACTATGTTGGGAACCTTTCCCAACTATGTTGGGAACCTTTCCCAACCATGTTGGGAACCTTTCCCAACCATGTTGGGAACCTTTCACAAATATGCTGGGAACCTTTCCCACCTGTGTTGGGAACCTTTCCCAACTATGTTGGGAACCTTTCACAAATATGTTGGGAACCTTTCATAACTATGTTGGGAACCATTCATAACTATGTTGGGAACCTTTCATAACTTTGTTGGGAACCTTTCATAACAATGTTGGGAACCTGTCCCAACAATGTTAGGAACCATTCCCAACCATTATGGGAACCTTTCCCAACCATTATGAAAGCCTTTCCCAACCTTTTATAACTATGTTGGGAACCTTTCCCAACTATGTTAGGAACCTTTCCCAACTATGTTGGGAACCTTTCCCAACTATGTTGGGAACCTTTCCCAACTATGTTGGGAACCTTTCCCAACTATGTTGGGAACCTTTCCCAACTATGTTGGGAACCTTTCCCAACTATGTTGGGAAACTTTCACAACTATGTTGGGAACCTGCCCCAATCATTTTGGGAACCTTTTCCAACCATTTTGGTAACTTTCCCCAACTATGTTGGGAACCTTTCCCGTCCATGTTGGGAACCTTTCCCAACTATGTGGGGAATCATTCCCAACCATGTTGGGAACCTTTCCCAACCATTTCGGGAACCTTTCTCAACCATGTTGGGAACCATTCCCAAATATGCAGAAAATCTTTCCCAACCGTATTGGAAACCTTTCCCAACCACGTTGGGAACCTTTCCCAACCATGTTGGGATCCATTCCCAACTATGTTGGGAACGTATCCCAACTATGTTGGGAACCTTTCCCAACTATGTTGAGAATTTATCCAAATCATGTTACTAACCTTTCCCAATCATATTGGCAACCATTCCCAAACATGTTGTAGTTGGGAGAGATTCCCAACAAAGGTAGCAGGGGCGAATCGCACTTTCCAGTCATTCGAATTGTCGAGACCAGATAAAGTCAACCGGGCGCTTTAAAATGAATTCTAAGGAAATACCCTGTTATGGCTGAAACGGATTGGCATGGGTGGAACGAATTTTCCGTCTGGTATAGATCCACATACGGAGGGTTTATAAACTACAACACGAAAAAGGATTATAGGGTCTTTACTCTGTCTTAGGTCTTACTCAAAATACTGAAAAAAAAACTGATTGAGCTGCAGGTGATGGATGAAGGGACTGATACCGCAAGGGCAGGCCGGTGTGGCCGCCCTTTCATCGAACGGTAAAACAATTCGAGACGTCACTGCAACTGAAGGAGCACGGCATGACAGCTTTGCAGGATATCGAATGTCAACAACTTGGAGATAGGGCAATAACGGTGCCCTGGATCACACTCTAGTCCCTTCGTATATCTCGCATTGGCAAAAAACATGCTAGGCGGGATTGGTAAAAAATGTGGTCAGGAGGCGGATGAAAACGGGAGAGGTGCTCGAAGCGAATCTTTTAAACATCGTGATAAACGAAACCCAAGTCAACAAGGACGATGCTCGATTCATCGAATAAGAGGAAAATGTCTTGCTTCTGATGTGAGGTAAGTTTTTGTCGACGACCAGGGGGACCTTGAAAACGTCTTTGGGGAGACTGCAGAGATTGGCTGTCAGAAATGGGTTGAAGATTCAGCCAACCAAGATTTTGCTGGTATCGTTCACTCAATGTCGTATTATAGAACCCCATCTTTTGACGGCACTATGCAGTTATGGAAGGAGTTGAAATACCTGCATAGCATAGTCCTCCATTCAAAACTGTCCTGGAAATTGAATACATAGGAAAGAAGCCGAAGGGCACAGTGTGAGAATAGTGTAAAGAAAATGACTCGCACGAGGGAGATCTAAAAGATGCTTAGATAGCCATGCTGGATGTACAACCTATTGTGGCCTATATTTGGAATTATGCTGGCAAGGTTGGATTAAGGCTGAGGGTACTTAAAAGGAGAACGGGTACGACCACAATTCCTGTGAGGATACTTTGGATTCTGGGGGTGCACTGAGGATGGTCTCAGATTAACTGAAACGAGATCGATTCGAGAAAGGGTGTTCAGGATTCGCTTTCCTGAAAGAGAGGAGTGACAGACGGATAGTATGTTTGAAGAGGTTGAGACTTTGGTCTACAAGAATGTCTCCAAGATGGGATCAGGGACGGGAATGGGTATCTACTCGCACACACTCGGCATCGGAATGCCAGACGAGTTTACGGAGTTTCATGTGGAAATCTGTGATATTATGATATGACAGCAAAAAACATATTCGGTGAAGGGGTTAACTGTCTTCGAAGTTCAGGATTTATAGGAACAGCAAGGAGGCAACCGTAGCGCAGAGTTTAGCATGCCAGCCTTTGACGCTGAACGCCTTGGTTCGAATCCTGGCGAGAACATCAGAAAAATTTTCAGCGGTGGTTATTCCATCCTAATGCTGGCGACATTTGTGAGGTACTATGCCATGCATAAAAGCCCTGTTCCATAATGGAATGTTCATGGGCAAATTTGGTTTGTTAATGCATAGGGACACTCAACGTCTTTGATGTCACAATCGTTTAGTCGTTTTGCATGGCGGAATGTTTGGAATTTCTGAATGAACTCCACACACGGGAAATGAAAAGGCGCACGGGAAATAAGAAAGCAGACGAATATGCCAATAAGGACCCGTCCTAGGAGAGAAATACTAATGCCGCTCTTGCATATGTGACATTTGTCGGACTGCTAAACGTTGTATTGGGGTTGGTCATGGCGTAGTGGGTGGCATGGTAGGAATCTATTCAAGAATGTGGAACTTCCAGCACACTTTTGTCATACATCGTGGATGGGAACGAAAGAATTGCTGGCTTTTGCTTGGAGGTCACGGGAGTTATAATCGAATGAACCGCAATACGCCATATCGTGGAGCACATGGCAATCCTTCCTACTAATTATTGCAGAAGCTGTAGCTTAGGTTTAAGAAGGAGAAAATCGTGCACTTGCTTTGTGCATATACGGCTCTAGAGGGGCACAGACTCTTAATCTTGGGGGGTGTCTCACTTTCTGTAATCTGGGTGAACTTGCAGACCAATTTGTTGGGGGACTACTCAAAGGCAATGATTTCGACATGGGACGCAATGAAAGCCTAAACGCGCAGTGAATTGTGTGTGTGTGTGTGTGCACTTCCAGGATCACTGGTTGGCATACACCAGGTAGACACTTAGGTGGGAGTGAACTGGTGCTCCTTCGAGGATGCACCTTCACACGGGTTTGTCAGATTGGCGTTTGTGTCTCTGGATTTCGTCTCTAGATATTATCTGGAGACTCAAACTTATTTTGCTCTTATTTCTCGCTATGGTGTCATAAGAGTCAATGATCCTCATTCTGGTCATGGTTTAAATAAAGTTTCGTTCATGCATCTTTTCACCACTCCTTAGATACTACTCCTTTGTGTAGGCATTAGGAGTTCCCTTGTCTTTGATTGTCTGGTCATTTTTGGTCATCACTCCGCATAGCTTAGATGTTTTACTGTAGAGAACCGCTTAGCAACCTATTTTTCTCAATTATTTTGCCCAATAGTTGCTTTTTCTTTAGCTCATCATAATTGCAACAAAAATTTTAAATTCTATTTCTCTGCAAGTTTAGTGGAAATATCATTTCCATTGAGAATTTTGTGAATATTTTATATCTCCAGGCAATCCAGGAAAATTTTTCAGAATATATTTTTTTTATCCAGATGTCAATAAAATTAGTTTTGCTTAGAAAATGAGACCAACATTTGGTTTTTTTAACATTTTTATATTTCTAGGAAACTATTTCGACGCTTATGTGGCCATGTCATCTCTCACTTTCACTAACATAAAAAAAACCCACTCATACACCACATTGGAAACAAAAGCGATAATTTATTGGCTTAACTTTCAGTTTAAGCCGTTTACATAGAGAATGGATTTGGAAGGTAGTTTGAGAAAAGCTGGGCCACCCGCACTAAAATGTGTTTCCAAACACGCACTTTTAGTCACCTAAACCATCACCTAACAAACCCAAAAAAAAAACATAAAATCGTTTGTTTTCATTTACTCTCCCCATGCCATAGAGAATACACACACACATACATAGAAACATTTGCACCAAATTTCTGGTATCCTTGCTGACAACTTTGGTGTTTTAATGCCATTAATTACATGCTTCCAACATTGGGATGACATTCAAAACTAAAGTTTTCGTGGTTGATTTTCCCGCTGTTGTTGGTGTCTTTGGAAAATTTATGACTATGAAAGTTTTGTTTATGTTTCAAATGTGTGTGAGTTGAGTAACGACGGATAAATTTTTCCAATTACTTGCAGCCAAAAAAAAAAAACAAAACTTTAATTCAGCCAGGCTGAATAAGGTTTTCCATAGGAAAACTTTAATTCAGCCTGACTGAATAAGGTTTTCTATAGGAAAACTTTAATTCAGCCTGGCTGAATAAGGTTTTCTATAGGAAAACTTTAATTCAGCCTGGCTGAATAAGGTTTTCTATAGGAAAACTTTAATTCAGCCTGGCTGAATAAGGTTTTCTATAGGAAAACTTTAATTCAGCCTGGCTGAATAAGGTTTTCTATAGGAAAACTTTAATTCAGCCTGGCTGAATAAGGTTTTCTATAGGAAAACTTTAAGTCAGCCTGGCTGAATAAGGTTTTCTATAGGAAAACTTTAATTCAGCCTGGCTGAATAAGGTTTTCCTAAAGGAAAACTTTAATTCAGCCTGGCTGAATAAGGTTTTCCTAAAGGAAAACTTTAATTCAGCCTGGCTGAATAAGGTTTTCCTATAGGAAAACTTTAATTCAGCCTGGCTGAATAAGGTTTTCCTATAGGAAAACTTTAATTCAGCCTGGCTGAATAAGGTTTTCCTATAGGAAAACTTTAATTCAGCCTGGCTGAATAAGGTTTTCCTATAGGAAAACTTTAATTCAGCCTGGCTGAATAAGGTTTTCCTATAGGAAAACTTTAATTCAGCCTGGCTGAATAAGGTTTTCCTATAGGAAAACTTTAATTCAGCCTAGCTGAATAAGGTTTTCCTATAGGAAAACTTTAATGCAGCCTGGCTGAATAAGGTTTTCCTATAGGAAAACTTTAATGCAGCCTGGCTGAATAAGGTTTTCCTATAGGAAAACTTTAATTCAGCCTGGCTGAATAAGGTTTTCCTATAGGAAAACTTTAATTCAGCCTGGCTGAATAAGGTTTTCCTATAGGAAAACTTTAATTCAGCCTGGCTGAATAAGGTTTTCCTATAGGAAAACTTTAATTCAGCCTGGCTGAATAAGGTTTTCCTATAGGAAAACTTTAATTCAGCCTGGCTGAATAAGGTTTTCCTATAGGAAAACTTTAATTCAGCCTGGCTGAATAAGGTTTTCCTATAGGAAAACTTTAATTCAGCCTGGCTGAATAAGGTTTTCTATAGGAAAACTTTAAATCAGCCTGGCTGAATAAGGTTTTCTATATGAAAACTTTAATTCAGCCTGGCTGAATAAGGTTTTCTATAGGAAAACTTTAATTCAGCCTGGCTGAATAAGGTTTTCCTATAGAAAACCTTAATTCAGCCTGGCTGAATAAGGTTTTCTATAGGAAAACTTTAATTCAGCCTGGCTGAATAAGGTTTTCTTTAGGAAAACTTTAATTCAGCCTGGCTGAATAAGGTTTTCTTTAGGAAAACTTTAATTCAGCCTGGCTGAATAAGGTTTTCTTTAGGAAAACTTTAATTCAGCCAGGCTGAATAAGGTTTTCTATAGGAAAACTTTAATTCAGCCTGACTGAATAAGGTTTTCCTATAGGAAAACTTTAATTCAGCCTGGCTGAATAAGGTTTTCTATAGGAAAACTTTAATTCAGCCTGGCTGAATAAGGTTTTCTATAGGAAAACTTTAATTCAGCCTGGCTGAATAAGGTTTTCTATAGGAAAACTTTAATTCAGCCTGGCTGAATAAGGTTTTCTATAGGAAAACTTTAATTCAGCCTGGCTGAATAAGGTTTTCTATAGGAAAACTTTAATTCAGCCTGGCTGAATAAGGTTTTCTATAGGAAAACCTTAATTCAGCCTGGCTGAATAAGGTTTTCTATAGGAAAACTTTAATTCAGCCTGGCTGAATAAGGTTTTCCTATAGGAAAACTTTAATTCAGCCTGGCTGAATAAGGTTTTCCTATAGGAAAACTTTAATTCAGCCTGGCTGAATAAGGTTTTCCTATAGGAAAACTTTAATTCAGCCTGGCTGAATAAGGTTTTCCTATAGGAAAACTTTAATTCAGCCTGGCTGAATAAGGTTTTCCTATAGGAAAACTTTAATTCAGCCTGGCTGAATAAGGTTTTCCTATAGGAAAACTTTAATTCAGCCTGGCTGAATAAGGTTTTCCTATAGGAAAACTTTAATTCAGCCTGGCTGAATAAGGTTTTCCATAGGAAAACTTTAATTCAGCCTGGCTGAATAAGGTTTTCTTATAGGAAAACTTTAATTCAGCCTGGCTGAATAAGGTTTTCTTATAGGAAAACTTTAATTCAGCCTGGCTGAATAAGGTTTTTCTATAGGAAAACTTTAATTCCTTACCTCCTTGAATTCAAAACGGTAATTTTTCTTGCTTGCTTTTATTCTCTGATAATGACAAATACGACCTTGTATCTTAAATTTTATTCTCCTTTTATGATAATTTTTTTTTTAATTTACAACAATTTACCACGCAGAGATTTTCGCTATGCCCTGGTTGTGAAAATATACACAAACAGCTTTCCACAAAAAAAAAAATTCTAAACAGCTACATTTTTGGGGACAATTGCGCATTGTATTAAGTCAGCAATCTGTGATGTCCTTCTGGGCTGTGTCCTTCATGGTGACAGTAACCGGAGAAGTAGCAAAAAAGCGGAAGCGGAAAAATTGCTCCTAAATTGTGTTTACCTCATGCAAGCACAAAACGAAAACACCAAAAGCAAAAAAAGGTTGCTTCTCAAAGTTGAAAAAAAGAAAAGATGTTGACGCTGGAGTCATTTTGGTGGCAAGGCAAATAAGATTCCTTATCTAACACTCAGCCACCGTGTCAGCCGGCAAGTAATCTATCCTGCGCTACACATCCATACATTCAGTTATACCTCCCACCACTTGGCAGTGGGCAATGTCTCTTAATTACAGTTGTGTTTTGTTATGAGTTTTCACTTCCTTTTTGGAGGCAAGTGGGTGTTAAAAAAAATAACCATTTTCCTTAATTTATGTGTCTGCATTAAGGATGTTATTTCAAAATCCCCTAACCATTGCAAAAAGTTTAAGTGTTGGCTGTATTTAATTTGTATATTCTCCACCCTAGAATGGCGGCATTCTAAGTTCATCACATCGTTTGTAAAACATGGAAATATTGCTCTGAGACACAACAAAAGGATCAAGAATTTATCCTTTTGACATTCTGAGTCGATATAAGTGCATGTCCGCTGGCATGCACTTATGTCGATGCACCCATCTGAGATATCTGGCTTTTTGGAAAGTTGAAATTAGAGGGAGGGTCCGCCTCTGTCGGAAAAGTACCCTATTTTCACCAGGGGACCAGGGTGTATCATCTGCGAAAGTTTCATGAAATTCGTTTCAGCAGTTTTTGAGTCTATACGGAACAGACCCTTTGGGGAAGGGTACTAAAGCTGACCTTTCCATTGGGAAAGGGTACTAAAGCTGCCCTTTTCTTTGGGAAAGGGTACTTAAAGTACCCTTTCCTTATAGAAAGGGTACCAAAACTTCCCCTTCCTTAGGAAAAGGGCCCTAAACGACACATTCCCCTGGGAGAGGGTACTAAAACTACCCTTTCTGTTGCAAAAGGGTACTAAAACTACACCTTCTTTTGGAAAATGGTACTAAAGCTACCGTTTCCTTAGGGAAAGGGAACAAAAACTGCAATTTCCTTTGGGAAAGGGTAACTTAACTACCATTCACTTTGTAAAAGGTGCTTAAACTGCAAGTTCCTTGGGGAAGGTTGCCTAAACTACCTGCTTTCTCTGGGAAGTTTATCAAAACTATCCTTTTCCTTGGAAAAGATTACTAAAACCACCCTTTCCTTTGGCAAAATGTTCTGAAAGTGCCCATTCCTTTGGGAAAGGATACTAGAACAACCCTAACCATTGGAAAAGGGTACTAGAACTTCCCTTTCGCTTGGGAAAGGGTACTAAAACTATATTTTCCTTTTGGAAACTTTACTAAAACTGCCGTTTCCTTTGAGAGTGTGTGCAAAAAATAGTCTTTCCGTTGGCAAAGGGTAATAAAACTTCCCCATCCTTTGAGAAACTGTACTAAAACTATCGCTTCTTTCTGGAAACGTTACTAAAACTACCTTTTTCTTTGGAATAGGGTACTAAAACTAAACTATCCTCTTGGTAAAGAGTATCCTTTCCCCTTGACCTTGGGAAAGGGTATTAGAACTACTCTTTGTTTTGGGAAGGGGTACTAAAACTGTTCTTTGTTTTGGGAAAGGGTACTAAAACTACCCTTTCCTTTGGGAAAGTTTACTAAACCTACCCTTTCCTTGGGGAAGGATACTAAAACAACACTTACTCTTGGGAAAGGGTACTAAAACAACCCTTTCCCTTGGAAAAGGGTACTAAAACTACCCTTTTCTCTGGAAAAGAGTACTAAAACTAACCTTTCTCTTCGAAAAGGGTACTAAAACTAGTCCTTCCCTTGGGAAAGGATACAAAAACTAGCCATTCCGTCAGAAAAGGGTACTCAAAATACCGTTTTCCTTTGGAAAGAGTACTAAAACCCCCCTTTCCTTTGGGAAATGGTACTAAAACTAACCTTTCATTTGGGTAAGTGTTCTAAAACTACCTTATCCTCTTGGGAAAGGGTACTAAAACCACCCTTGACCTTGGGAAAGTGTACTAAAACTACCCATTCCCCTTGTCCTTGGGAAAGGGCACTAAACCTTCCCTTTAAACTTGTTCTTGGGAAAGGGTACTAAAACTGCTTTTTGTTTTCAGAAAGGGTACTACTAAAACCACTCTTTTATTTGGGTACGTTTACTAAAACTACCCTATGACTTGGATAAGAGAACTAAAACTATCATTTCCATAGGGAAAAGGTACTAAAACTACCCTATCCTTAGGGAAAGGGTACTAAGACTACCCTTCCTATTGGAAAAAGGTACTAAAACTACCCATCTCCTTGGTTAAGTGTACTAAAACTACCCTTTCCCCTTGTCCTTGGGAAAGGGTACTTAAACTTCCCTTTAGACTTGTCCTTGGGAAAGGGTACTAAAACTGCTTTTTGTTTTCAGAATGGGTACTACTAAAACCACCCTTTAATTTGGGAAAGTTTACTAAAACTATCCTTTGCCTTGGATAAGGCAAGAACTAAAACTATCCTTTCCATTGGGAAAGGGTACTAAAACTACCCTCTCCTTAGGGAAAGGGTACTAAGACAACCCTTCCTATTGGGAAAGGGTACTACAACTACCCTTCTCCTTGGTTAAGGGTACTAAAACTACCCCTTCCTTAGGGAAAGGTTACTCAAGCTACCCTTTCCTTGGGAAAGGGGTACTAAATCTACCCTTTTTTTGGGAGAGGGTACTAAAACTATCCTTTCACTTAAGTACCCTGCACTTTTCCACAGAAAAGACAAGATATCAAAACTAAGCTTTTTTTTCAGTTTTACCGCTATTCATTAATTTTTGGTAAGGAAATCATCAAATGCAACAAGACTCCAAAGCGATTTTCAGAAAACTCACATCTAAGAATTTTGAGAAAATTTTTTGTTTGATTTTTTTGAGCTATAACAAGTAAAAATTCATTAAGATCGTCCGTTCCGAACTTTGGATACCCACCACCTCGGGTATATATGTAAACCACCTTTCGTGAAAATCCGGTGAAAAATGCATACCTTATGCCCCATAGCAGCTACATCGAAATATGTTCCGATTTGGCCCAAAAACTGATAAGAACAAGTCTTTGTTCAATTGTGTATGGCCAAATATTGGTCTCTTTAGTAGCTTTATCTAAATAATTACCGATCTGAACCATATACGACATGGAAGTTGAAAAGCCTAATATAAGTAACTGTGTAAAATTTCATAGAAATCGGATTATAAATGCGCCTTTTATGGGGCCAAGACTTTAGTGAGTTGTGTTAGACCCTTCAACATCTTTCTTCAATTTGGCCCAGATCGGTCCAGATTTGGATGTAGCTGCCATATAGACCGATCTCCCGATTTAAGGTCTTGCGCCCAAAAAAGGAGTATTTATTGTCCGATTTTGCTGAAATTTAGCACAATGAGTTGTCATAGGCCCTACGACATACTTCTTCAATTTGGCTCGGATCGGTCCAGGTTTAGATATAGCTGCCATATAGACCGATCTCTCGATTTAAGGTTTTGGGCCCATAAAAGGCGCATTTATTATCCGATTTTGCTGAAATTTGGGACAATGAGTTGTGTTAGGCCCTTCGATATCCTCATTAAATTTGGCTCAGATCGGTCCAGATTTGGATATAGCTGCCATATAGACCGATCTTTCGATTTAGGGTCTTGAGCCTATTAAAGGCTCATTTATTGTCCGATTTCGAAGAAATTTGGGACAGTGAGTTATGTTAAGCCCTTCGACATCCTCCTTCAATATGGCCCAGATCGGTCTAGATTTGGATATAGCTGCCATATAGACCGATCTCTCGATTTAAGGTCTTGAGCCTATAAAAGGCTTATTTATTGTCTGATTTCGAAGAAATTTGGGACAGCGAGTTGTGTTAGACCCTTCAACATCCTTCTTCAATTTGGCTTAGATCGGTAGAGATTTGGATATAGCTGCCATATAGACCGATCTCCCGATTTAAGGTCTTGCGCCCAAAAAAGGAGTATTAATTGTCTGATTTGGCTGAAATTTCGGACAGTGAGTTGTCATAGTCCCTACGACATACTTCTGCAATTTGGCTTGGATCGGTCCAGGTTTAGATATAGCTCCCATATATACCGATCTCTCGATTTAGGGCTTTGGGCCCATAAAAGTCGCATTTATCGTCCGATGTCGTTGAAATTTGGGACAGTGAGTTGTCATAGGCCCTACGACATACTTCTTCAATTTGGCTCAAATCGGTCCAGATTTGCATATAGCTGCCATATAGACCGATCTCCTGAATTAAGGTTTTGGGTCCATAAAAGGCGAATTTATTGTCCGCTTTCGCCGACATTTGGGACAATGAGTTGTGTTAGGCTCTTCGACATTTTTCTGCAACTTTGTCCGAATCGGTCCAGTTTTGTATATTGCTAAAAATGTCTACACTCTTCTTAAGAGCTAGAGCAGGCAAAAATCATATACTGGCTTCTATTTGGTATATACACATAAAAGTGTTTAAAATTGAGGCAACTTTTTGCTTTAATTATTGCTACTTTGGTTCCAACAACCTTTATTCCTTTTTTTTTATGGCTCATTTTTTTTTTTCTTTTTTTTCCAAGAAACATGGCTATCGACATCCATTGGAGTGCCAAAAATAAACTAATTTGGCTTCCTTTGCCATGATTTCTCTGAATATTGGCATGACAACTCTCAGCTGTATGGCAATTAAGAAGGTAAGAAGGCAGGCGTATGAAATATGTTAATCACTTTGTTCCCCAAATAATCTTCCCCACCCACTTCCTCCTTACCAACAAAAATTCTAAATAAAATGAAAACTGAAAATAAATCCAGTTTAAGATTTCATTGTCGAGGCAAATTTCATGCTAAAATTAAATCAACAACAAATTAGTAACGATTTGATGGCGCGGAAGAATTCTTCTGACAAACTCCCAACCATCTTCCCCCCAAAGAAACTTAACAAAAGTAACATTTTCAAGTACACAATTTTAATCTTCACAATTAATTAACGTAAAAATAATGCTGGTATTAGGTAGCGTTTTTTTTTTTGCTAAAATAAGAAATTTATTACCTATTATGAGTCTTGGATTTCCCCAGGGCAGACATGACAACATTAAAAACATTTTCTAAGTAATTTTTGAATTAAAACAAAAATTAAAACAAATCAAAACAAAAATTGAGATTTTCCACTCAAAACCCTTAGAATGCCTAGAAAAGGTTTAGAATATTTCTTTACAGTCCTTGAAGGTCTTTTTCCAGTGGAACGCCAGATATGGAGCCCCACAGAAGGAGGAATGATGCATTCCTTTCTCCTACAATCAATACAATCGCTATTTATTCGATATAAAAAAAAGGATAAAATGAAAATCGAGCTAATGGTTTTAAACGACAAAGTCCGTCCGTCCCTCGCACAGTGGTATAAAACCGAAAAAACAGGTAAAAAGGCGGGCCGAACTTTGGATACCCACCACCTAGAGTATACATGAAAACCACCTTTCATCAAAATCGGGTGAAAATTGCATACCTTATATCAAATGATTATAAATGCCCCTTTTTTGGGGCCAAGAATTTAAATCAAGATATCGGTCTATATGGCAGCTATATGCAAATCTTCATCCTTCTAGACCAAATTGCAGAAATATGTGGAGGGGCTTAACTTAACTCCCTGTCCCAAATTTCGGCAACATCGGACAATAAATGCGCCTTTTATGGGCCCAAAACATTAAATCGAGAGATCGGCCTATATGGAAGCTATATCCACATCTGGGCCGATCTGAGTGAAATTGAAGAAGGATGTCGAAGGGCCTAACACAACTCAACGTTCCAAATTGCGGCGACATCGGACATGCAAAATGCAAATTTTGCCCATGAACATTCCACTAAGGAGCAGGGGCAAATTTCTCACATATCAATGAGTGCAGTCCGATTCAAGTTTAAGCTCAATGATAAGGGGCCTCCTTTTTATAGCCGAGTCCGAACGGCGAGCCGCAGTGCGACACCTCTTTATAGAGAAGTTTTACATGGCATAGTACCTCACAAATGTCGCCAGCATTAGGAGGGAAAAACCACCGGTGAAAATTTTTTCTGAAGGTCTCGCCAGGATTCGAACCCAGGCGTTCAGCGACATTGGCGGACATGCTAACCTCTGCGCTACGGTGGCCTCCGACATCGGATAATAAATGCGCTTTTTATGGTCCCAAAACCTAAAACCGAGAGGTCGGTCTATATGGCAGCTAAATCCAAATCTAGTCCGATCTGTGCCATAATGCCGAAGTATGTCAAGGGGCTTAACTTAACTCACTGTCCCTAATTTCGGTGACATCGGATAATAAATGCGCCTTTTATGGGCCTAAGACCCTAAATCGGAGGATCGGTGTATATGGCAGCTATATTCAAATCTGGACCGATCTGAGGCAAATTGACGAGGGATGTCGAAGGGCCTAACACAACTCACTGTCCTAAATTCCAGAGATATCTCTTTGAAATTTGAAATGGTTAGAGTTGAGCTGTAAGCGAGATGGTGTGCAAAATGTCAAGGCCTTAGGTTGTCTGTGCGGCTTTTGGCGAGCCCTTAAGTCACCTCGGTTTTTTTAAAATCAGTTGGTGCTGCCAAATCATCCTTTGTGGTCTTATTGCGAGAAAATGGTCTTGAGTTTTACAATATCTCCTTTAGTTTTTGAGATATTTGAGTTTTAATTTTTATTTTTATACCCACCACCGAAGGATGGGGCTATATTTATTTTGTCATTCCGTTTGCAACACATCGATATATCCATTTCTTACCCTATAAGGTATATATATATTCTTGATCAGCGTACAAATCTAAGACGATCTAGCCATGTCCGTCCGTCTGTCTGTTGAAATCAAGCTACAGTCTTTAAAAATAGAGATATAGAGCTGAAATTTTGCACAGATTATCTTTTTCGAAGACGATGGGCTATATCGGACTATATCCTGATATAGCCCCCATATAGACCGATAGGCCGATTTGGGGTCTTAGGCCCATAAAAGCCACATTTATTATCCGATTTGGCTGAAATTTGGGACAGTGAGTTATGTTAGGCCCTTCCACATCCTTCTTTAATTTGGCTCAGATCGGTCCAGATTTGGATATAGCTGCCATATGGACCGATCTCTCGATTTAAGGTCTTGTGCCCATAAAAGGCGCCGTTATTGTCCCACTTTGCCGAAATTTGGGACAGTGAGCTGTGAGAGGCCCTTCGACATCCTTCTTCAATTTGGCCCTGATCGGTCCAGATTTGAATAGAGTTGCCATACAGACCGACCTCTCGATTTGAGGTTTTTGGCCCATAAAAGTCGCATTCATTGTCCGATGTCGCCGAAATTTGGGACAGTGAGTTAGGTTAAGCATCTTGACATACTTCTTCAATATGGCACAGATCGATCCAGATTTGAATATAACTGTCATATAGACCGATCTCTCGATTTAAGGTTTTGGGCCCATAAAAGGCGCATTTATTGTCCGATGTCGCCGAAATTTGGGACAGTGAGTTGTGCAAGGCCCTTCGACACTCTTCTTCAATTTGGCTCAGATCGGTTCAGATTTAGATATAACTGCCATATAGACGGATCTCTCGATTTAAGGTTTTGGGGCCATAAAAGGCGCATTTATTGTCCGATTTCGCCGAAATTTGGAACAGTGAGTTGTGTTATGCTCTTCGACATTTTTCTGCAACTTGGCACAAATCGGCCCATATTTGAATATAGCTACCATATAGACCGATCTCTCGATTTTAAGTTTTGCCCCCATAAAAGGCTCATTTATAGTCCGATTTCGCTGAAATTTTTAACAGTGAATTATGTTAGGCTTTTGGGCAACAATGACTTGTACTTATAAGTATTTGGTCCAAATCGCAAGATATTTCGATATAGCTTCTATGGGACATAAGGTATGCATTTTTCACCGCATTTTGTGGTGGTTTAGATATATACCCAAGTTAGGCACGGCCGAACTAAACGCCTTTTTACTTGTTTAAATTTTTGGCCTAGTTTGGCTTCGTTTTTTTTTCGATTTACGAAGACATTTGTGGTTTGATGTGGCCGCCGCTAATACAAATACATCATCTCTAGTGCCTTCAGGTCCCAAAAGATCTCCCCCTGAAAGACGCTGCACCCATTCAGAAGCCTATTAGATTCCCTGATGACAAAGAATTCAATGAAGTCATCTGCTAGGGAGCCGCCATTCAATTTTGACCCATCTGTGTTTACGCCATCCGTTCGCTTCCCAACGCCACTCGTTCGCTTCCATCCTAACACTGCTCTTATCTTTACAGTGCTCAGCCAGAATAGTTGTGCTGCCCGAGGTTCATGCTCAAGCCATATCCGAACTGTGAATCAGCCCACGGCTGAAAGTTAACCGAATACCAGCCGAAACATCCCAATAACCATTCGTCCAATTGCCGAGGAAATCCGTGCGAATACCGAAAAAATATAGCGAATACAAAGATGGCCCGACCCAGTGGCAAAACTCCCGGAATTGACACCTACTGCCCAAAGCGCCGCTCTGACTGACACCAATCAACGCATGATGAAACCTAGATTGCGTATCCCGAAAGGAATATTTAAGTGTTTTATTATTTCAGGTTTGTGGGTCCTTAAGGTTAAACCTTGGACGACTGTTGGTCTACCTCAGCCGAAGACAAACTTAATTTCACACTTGATTGGCAACGCCAGCTTGATAAGGGACCGTTCAGGATTACGGCAACATGTTTATCATAACGCATTCTGTTGCTAAGGCCAGTTATGTAGTTGTTGTCCACGTTGGACGGTGCTGAAACTCATTCTTGTGTGGTGTTGTTGCCTACATTCCCGTCGACAAAACACCACTCTGCCAGTGATGCGTTGATAGTGGGGCCTCATCAAACCAAATTACCAAAAGATGGGTGGGGGGGCCTTCATCTCCACCAGAGCATCATGTCTAGACTCCAACTTCACGTTAGTATAAGCCCTTTCTATGGCCCAGAAGTCCACCAATATGAACTCGCCCACACACAAATTCCCCTCGATGTAACCAACCACAGCATGAAGGCCACTGTCAAACAACCGACCCATAACGTACGCATTCTGATAACCGCATACCAGGGAAGGTTCGACATGGTGCCTCATATATGTGTCAATAAGTGTCCCCATGGTCTTCCAAGTGAAAGTTGAAAAGTTGATTGGTTTGCTGTTCTTGGGTAGAGAATGGCATGGTTTCCAAGCTTTCAGGATAAAAATCATCGTTACCTCTCGCCATACAGTTATTATACGATCCAGCAAGACTCAGCTCCCAAAAATGATCTCAAGGAGTCGTATGGCAAAGAGTCCTGCCCTTTGCCACCTAGCAGGCAGTGCGCCATCCATTGGGTCTCATTGACTTCTAGGGTTCAAATGAATTCATCGTTCAGACTATCTTGCCCTCGGTTTAAATGTCTTCACTACCGACATTGCAGTTTAGAGCGGATCTTCTTTTTTTGGGTTGTAAGACTTTAAGGAAGCCTTTTTGTAATCACCATTGTGAAAAAATTTTTATTGTCCATAGAAATTTCTTTCCATTGAGGGATAATTTGATGAAAAATAGACTTTAATGGGTTTTAAATATGGGAAAATTTTAAATTTAATGAGCACGCCCTTAAATAACCATGTTAAGGATATTTGTTCAATAAATTTCGATTTTGAAACCACGGTACAATACAAGTTCTACAATCCCCCTAAAGGTTATTCAGACTTTCACAACTCTGCCCAGCTTTTATATCCCACATGTTTTATATTCCACCAAATATTTGTTACCACCAATTAACCTTTACAAAATTAAAATGACCTTACCAAATTGGTCTATACATAGTCTAGGCAAAAATATTTAAGCCATAGCTCGCTCTTTTATATGGCCTTCGGTTATCAGTCGTTTTGTTGTCCTTCCTTTATTAATAAAAATGGCCGCAATTTGCAAATCCTTTAACTAAAAGTGATTTCATAAGGTAAGAGACAGCGCGTAGGAGTGATTGAGGGTTATTTGCTGTTGACCATGCTTGGGTAATTAAATTAAGATCTCATTCAAGATATCTCAGTTACTTTTTGCAGATGTCATTAAGCCATGATGATGTGATGGCAATGAAATAGGCAACACGACAACTCCCCTCCATGGCCATGGAGGCACAATCACGTCAGTTGTGGAAAAGGTTTTCTTGGAAATCGTAACTGGCCTTGACTGAAATTACTCGACCCCCTTCACCTCACAATTCAGTAGTGTTGTCTATTAATGTTGGAAGTTTTCTACCGCTAATGTCATCATAAATTTTATTTAATTATTTCATTTCACATTTTATTGCATATTTTTGGGGGTAGAGTTGTTAGGGTAGCAGGATTTCTTGTAAACACTGCCGAAAATCTTTTCCCTGGAATTTCCTCCATTGTTTCCTGGGTGCTCTGTCCGTGCGAGACTTCAAAATATGTTTATGTTTAACCTATTTTTGTCTTTTTGCGTTAACGGCCAACAAGGTAAAGCTTTCGGTTTCTGAAAACAGGTGTTTTTCCCATTCATTTCTGTATGTTCTGTTTCTGGAAAATGTGGCTTAGCAAAGACTTATGGCACAGTGTAGTAAATTAAATATTTGCTAATGACATAAAAAAATTAATGTGTCCCTTGGGTGAGCAGTGTGTGGCATCCATCGTTAATAATGCCGCTGTGGAAGTGAAAGATTTTTCATAGAAACCATTTAGGAAAATTTATTTGCAAACGGAATTTAGCATATGTCTTAACTACGTGTGGTAATTAAAAATGTCATAGGACATTGAAACAAACAATGGCAGCATTTCAGTCAATAAAAATTTATATGATTTGGGACTGATATATACATGCATCACGATTAAACCATTCAACACAGATATGAGTAAAGGAGGTATGTAGTGAACCATCTCCTTCAAAGTGTCTTTGGGTCAGAACAAGCAGCTGCTGGTAATTTTTTTGACTTACATACTTGCAAAATCTGAAATATAAAGTATCTTCTCTAAACCTTAAACACTAAATTAAACAAAGTCACTCTAATAGGATTTAAGATTTACATCAAATTTAGTTTACTTACAACAAAATAGCAGTAATACATACCTGGAAAAAGACGGAAAAGAAAATCTGAATTAAAATTTTTTGAAAAATATAATCGGATATTTTTAAATTAAGCCTAGTACTGGCTTGGACTTTTCGGACGAACAATTGTCAAAAGGCTTTATAAAAAACTGGCAACGAAGAAAATGCGAACACATTCCGGTACTCAGTTCTGGTGGTACTAAGTTCTATGAGCAAAATGGTAACTACATGTCGCTGCACCAATACAAATTTCGCTTCAATTAATTAGCAGTGTAACTAAATGCGTGAAATGGGAACCAATCAACTCTATGCCAAAAATGTTGTCTTTGTTGTGTATTGTTGTTTGACTTATGTTGGTGTTCTGGCAAAGAATAAAGTTCGTAGGATTTTGCAATAACATAATAGGTTTTTTCACTGCGAATGAAGTTGGTACTAGGCTTTAGGCAGAAATGTGTTTTTACTTTCTAAAAGCATATGACTGGTTTCCTAGATGGCGATTTCATTTGTGACCACCCTAACTCATAAGCAGGAATAAAATTTTCACGTTCAACATTCGAACACGTAAGGGATTTCACATGGCAAAAAGTCCTAAAGGTCTTTAAAGATGATAAGGTCTACGGTCTCCAAAGACGACCTAAAGGTCCCTAAAGACGACTTTAAAGTCTCTAAAAGCGACCATAAGGTCTCTAAAAGCGACCATAAGGTCTCTAAAGACGACCTTATGGTCTCTAAAGACGACCTTAAAGTCTCTAAAGACGACTTTAAGGTCTCTAAAGACGACCTCAAGGTCTCTAAACACGACCTTAAGGTCTCTAAAGACGACTTTAAAGTCTCTACATACGACCTTAAGGTCTCTACATACGACCTTAAGGTCTCTAAAGACGGCCTTAAGGTCTCTAAAGACGACCTTATGGTCTCTAAAGACGACCTTAAGGGCTCTAAAGACGACCTTAAGGTCTCTAAAAATTACCTTAAAATATCTAAAGACAACCTTTCGGTCTCCAAAAACGACCTTAAGGTCTCTAAAGACGAACTTAGGTTCTCTGAAGACGACCTTAAGGTCTCTAAAGACGACCTTAAGGTCTCTAAAGACGACCTTAAGGTCTCTAAAGACGACCTTAAGGTCTCTAAAGACGACATTAAGGTCTCTAAAGACGACCTTAAGGTCTCCAAAGATGAACGTAAGGCCTCTAAAGACGACCTTAAGGTCTCTAAACACGACTCTAAGGTCTCTCAACACTTCTTTATGGTCTCTAGAGACGACCTTAAGGTCTCTAGAGTCGACCTTAAGGTCTCTAGAGTCGACCTAAAGGTCTCTAGAGTCGACCTAAAGGTCTCTAGAGTCGACCTTAAGGTCTCTAGAGACGACCTTAGGGTCTCTAGGGACGACCTTTGGGTCTCTAGGGACGACCTTAAGGTCTCTAGGGGCGACCTTAAGGTCTCTAGGGACGACCTTAAGGTCTTTAGAGGCGACTTTAAGGTCTCTAGGGACGACCTTAAGGTCTCTAGAGACGATCTTAAGGTCTCTAGAGACGACCTTAAGGTCTCCAAAGACGAGTAGAAGGCCTCTCAAGTCGACTTTAAGGCATTTAAACACCAAGGCCTCTTAAACACCAAGGTCTCAAGACTACATTATGGACTCGACCTAAAGGGGTCTAAAGATGACCTTAAGTTCTCTAAAGACGACCCCAAGGTCTCTAAAGACGTCCTTAAAGTCTCTAAAGACGACCTTAAGGTATCTAAAGATGATCTAAAGGGCTCTATAATGACCAAATGGTCTCTAAACACGACTTTAAGGTCTCTAAACACGACTTTAAGGTTTATAAACACGGCCGTAAGGTCTCTTAATATGATTATAAAGTTTCTTGAGATGACCTTAAGGTCTCTAGAGACAACCTTAAGGCGTCTAGAGACGACCTTTAGGTCTCTAGGGACGACCAGATGGCCTCTCAAGTCGACCTTGAGGCATTTAAACACCAAGGCCTCTTAATACGACCCTAAGGCCTATTAAGACGACCTTATGGTCTCTAAAGACGACCTTAAGGTGTCTAAAGACATCCCTACGGTCTCTTGATATAACCTTTAGGCCTTTCGAGGCGACATTAAGGTCAACCTAGACTACCCTAAGGTCTATAGATGCGGCCTTAGGTCTTCAAAGGCTACCTAAAGGTCTCTAAATACAACCTAGAGGTCTTTACAGACGACTTTAAGACGAGGTTAAAGTCTCTAAAGGTGACATTGAGGCCAACCAAGACGACCTAAAGGTGTCTAAAGACGGCCTTTAGGTCCACTAAAACGAGCTTCAGGTATGCTAAGACGGCCTTAAAGTTTCTAAAGACGACCTTAAGGTCTCTAAAAACGACCTTAAGGGGTCTAAAAATGACATTAAGGTATCTAAAGATGACTTTAAGGTCTCTAAAGACTACCTTAAGGCCTCTAAGGTCGACCTTAAGGTTTCTAAGGTTGGCCTTAAGGTCTCTAAGGTCGACCTTAAGGTCTCTAAGGTCGGCCTTAAGGTCTCTTAAGACGACCATAAGGACCCTATAGACGAAATTAAGGTCTCTAAAGGCGACCTTAATGTCAACTAATGCGAGTTTCAGGTCTCCTTAGACTACCTTTAGGTCTCTAAAGGCGACTTTAAAGTCAACCAAGACCACCTTAAGGTCTCTTAAAACGGCCTTTAGGTCACTAAAAACGACTTTGAAATCTCTAAAGGCGCCCTTAAGGTCTCCAAAGGCGACTTTCGGGTCTCTAAAGACGACCTTCTGGTCTCTTAAGACGACCTTAAGATCTCTAAACATGACTATATTTAAACTAAGGTCTCCAGACACGACTTTAAGGTCTCCCAACACAATCTTTGGATCTCCAAACACGACCTTGCATGCCTTAAGGTCTCCGAACACAACTTTGCGGTCTGCAAACGCGAACTTAAGGTCTTCATATATGACCTTAAGTTCCATAGCCACGAACTTAAGGTCTCCAAATACGACATTTAGATCTCTAGTTAGCACCTTAAGGTCACCAACCACTACTTTAAGGTCAAACACGAACTTTAAGTCTCCAAACACGACCGTTAGATCTCCAAGCACGACCTTAAAGCCTCCAAACTCGACCTTAAGTTTTGCAAACATGACTTTAACACTTCCTTCAGGTTTTTTAACACTGTATAACGTCTCCAAATACGCCCTTAGAGTCTCCAAGCACCATCTTGAGGTCTCCAAACACGACCCTAAGGTCTCCAAACGCGACCTTTATGTCTCCAAACACGACTTTATGGTCTCCAAACGCGACCTTAAGGTCTCCAAACACGACCTTAAGATCTCCGAACACGACCTTATGGTCTCCAAACACGAGCTTTACGAGCTCAAATACTATATAAGGTTTCCAAATACGACCTTAATGCCTCCAAACACGACCTTAATGTGTCCAAATACTATATAAGGTTTCCAAACACGACCTTAAGGTCTCCAAACACGACATTAAGGTTCCCAAACACGACCTTTAGGTCTCCAAACACGACCTTTAGGTCTCCAAACACGACCTTAAGGTCTCCAAACACGACCTTATGGTCTCCAAACGCGACCTTAAGGTCTCCAAACACGACCTTTATGTCTCCAAACATGACCTTAAGGTCTCCAAACACGACCTTAAGGTCTACAAACACGACCTTAAGGTCTCCATACACGACCTTTATGGTCTCCAAACACGACCTTATGGTCTCCAAACACGAACTTAAGGCCTCCAAACATGACCTTAATGTCTCCAAACAGGACCTTTAGGTCTCCAAACACGACCTTAAGGTCTCCAAACACGACCTTTATGTGCCAATATACTATATAAGGATTCCAAATACGTCCTTAATGTCTCCAAACACGATCTTATGGTCTCCTAAAACGATCTTATGGTCTCCAAACACGACCTTAAGATCTCCAAACACGACCTTAAGGTCTCCAAACACGAAATTAAGGTCTCCAAACACGACCTTAAGGTCTCCAAACACGACATTAATGTCTCCAAACACAACCTTATGGTCTCCAAGCACGACCTTATGGTCTCCAAGCACGACCTTAAGGTCTCCAAAATCGACTTTTGATCTCCAAAGGCGACTTTTCGGTCTCCAAACACGACCTTATTATATCAAAAAACTACCTTCAGGTCTCCAAACACATCTTTTAATTTTCCAATTTTCTCTTATTGATTTCTCAAACGATACTATGGTCTCCACATACGACGGCCTTTAGGTATCCAAACATGATCTTTGACCTATCTTGACCTCACCTAAAAAACTCCTAAACAAAAAACTTTATCCCTTGAACTTTTCCAATATTTTGGTTTTATTCTTAAGGTAAATATGTTTTGTTTTTCCATATTTTAAGCCAGTTCATGGGCAAATTTGCATTTGCAGACCATGAAAGAGCATTCCACGTTCTACCTTTGCATTTATTGGAATATAATTACTGGTTGCTAAGTGCTAAGATAAATAGATAGGCAAATGCAAAGGCCATATGGACAAAATTTACCCAAGGCTAAAAATTTATTGAAAATATCAATATTTTTGTCCATGGTTCACTGTATATGACTCACTGTACTGACTGTTGTGTGAAATTATTGTTTTCCACAGAGTTATAATCAATGATAATACAGTTATTTATAAATTTTCATAAGTGCTTATCAAATAGAATTTGATTATATTGCTTTAGGCATTTTGAACAAATTGTATATGGCAACATAAAAATCTTGGTAGCTTTATTATATGTTAGGAATAATAAATGCCAAAGGTGAAAATATTTCATACTTGACTAATATTTGCATGCAATTTGCATTCATTTGGTAAATTATGAACATATTTGAAAATCTTTGGAAATATCGTTTGCAAATAAATACCATTTACTGTGTCGTATTGTGTATTTGAGCTTCATTAGTTTGCAAAATATTCACCACCAATTTGTAGCAAAAATCAAATCAACTTCATTAATTCCACCCAATTATAAATGATACACATATTTTGATTTCATTTCGGTTTGATTTGATTTGATTTCATAGCATTTGATTTGACTTTGCACTGTAATTGCAATCAATTAAGGATTAAATCAGACAAAAGCTTATGGCGAATGGCGGTTAAGTATTAGCATTGCAAATTGCTGTACTGGAACATTTGTTGTTATTGGGGAGGGAGAGGTGGGCTGGGCTAGATATGGTGATATCTGCTTATGAGGAATCAATCAAGCCCTGTGAATAGTAACTCAGCGGTCTAGCTAAGCTAAAGTTGTTCTTGGGGAGGAACCGTTGAGTTCTAAGAAAAGTGGAGGTTATACCATGGGTTATCTTTTTTAAAAATGCTAAAGACCATGTTTGAGGTTTTGTAGATTCAACTAGAATACTTATACAATATGTCATATTTGCTGAACAAGACTTTTTCTCAGAGACCTACTCCTCATACAAAATTGGCAACTTTGCTTGAAATGTTCTACTAATCTGATGCATTTATTGCTCAGAGCTGTAAGTGTGAGAACTTTGGACATTTCTAGAAGTTTCCTTGAACCTCCTTTACTAAATGTTGACCACTCACTAATTTAATGTGATTTTCATTATGACTTCTGAATGTTTTTTCTTTGATTTCTTTATTCATTCGCAACTAAATGGCAGCCGAGAGCGTATGATTGATATTATTTTGACCTTGGTCTCTAAGTACAACAGCGTAGAACTTTTACAATAAACATGACAATTGAGCAAAATAAACGCCATAGAAAGTTCAATGACTTGACAATTAAGTGAAATGAAGCTTTAAGCATTTTTGGCAGTTGTTGACATCGTTACTTAGCCCTCCAAGTTTTTCCATTAAAATCATCACTTTTTTGCCTTTGTCGCGACTACTTGACAAATTTGAAAAATATTCTGACATTGATATGGTATTTCGTTGCCAGACAGCATTTTCTTACTTGACAAACGAAGAAAAAGAAAATAACAAACGACTCAAGTGTAACTCAATGAAATTGAAAATGATAAAGAAAATTTAGAGATAATTTAATAAAAGGAATTTGGTTGCTATGACATGCTGACGCTTGAAATCTAATGCTGATAATTTATATCCATCACATAGATTGGCGATGACAAGAATTATAAGGGAATTTACTAAGGGAGTTGCAAATTAGATTTTCTAATCATGCGCACAAAGATATTACAAAGTAAAGATAGTTTAAAGAAGGTTTTTTGAATATTTTTATTTTGGTACATGGTGACGTATGATTTATAAAAATTTATGGGTTTATGGAAAAAATGCTTTATATTTTTTATATTATTAAGGCGATTTAGGAAAATTAAAATTTTAAAAAATAGCGTAAGCTTAAAACTTTAGTTGTCTTATATTTTTAATGTGGGTTTCTACACTGGAAAGAAGAAAAAAATTACCACAACTTCATGTTTATGTATAAAAACTATGAACTTTATATTTTTGTCTAGAAGAAGTAGGAAGCAAGATTTAGAAAAAAACTATTATGCATAAAAATGTGGGATTTTCAAATATAATGAGCCATTTTGGATGTTTGCATAGTTGAAATGTGAATTAAAATTTTTTTTTTTTTATTTTCGTCACAGGAAAATTATTTGAATTGCAGAAATAACGATTTTTTCTTTGATACTATAGCAAACATCTCGAAATATTCGTCTTAGATCCCCTAAAGTATAAATATTCTTGATCGTCTCGACGTTCTGAGTCGATCTAGCCATGTCTGTCCGTCCGTCCCTCTATCGAAATCACGATAGCGATCATTTCCTTTAAACTTGCCACTTGAAATTTTGCACAGATACTTAATATTGATGCAAGTCGTTGAGGATTGCAAATCGGCTATATCGGTTCAGATTTAGATATAAACCGATCTCCTGCTTTGACATCTTGAGCCCTGGAAGCCGCAATTTATCTTGCATGAAGCGTTCTGTAATGCCTCTAATCTACTCTGCTAAGAATGGTCCAAATCGGTCTATAACCTTATATAGCTCCCATATAAACCGACCTCGCGATTTGTTTCTTGAGCCCTTACAAGCCGCAATTTTTGTCCGATTTGGCTTAAATTTTTCATGTGGTGTTCCGTTATGACTTTCAACAATTATGACAACCACGGTCAAATCAAGAGGGGACTCTGTTGAACCTATTGAACCTACATATCAGTGTACTACACACTACATTGAAAAACATGCAAACGGAATTACAAGTTGGAACGGAAATAGCAGACCGCGGACTATCTTTTAAGATAAAGAATCTGATGGATTGGGTGAGGAGACGTATTAGGTTTACAAACGTTAATATATTTATAGATGGATCTTATATGGAGAACGGGACCGGTTGTGGCCTTTTGCGGTACACTTAACATCAAAGCCTCTTTGCGAATGCGTGATTTCTGCAGCATTTTCAAGACAAAGGACTTTGCGATAACTAAGCCAGCAGAGATTGTGCTATCCAGAGGAATAGAGAGTTTAAATGGGCTCCCATATAAGGTCGACAGTTTTAGGTCGCTGTCTAGAACTAAAATTTCTGCAAAATCGGGTAATGATTGCCTCTTTTATGAGCAAGTAGAGCACTCAAGACCTTTAATCGGACGATCGGTCAGTATGACTGCTATATCCATATTAGGTTTGATTTGATCTGAACCATTTGTAGTGCAGTTCTGCTACCAAATGGAGCTCACCGTTCCACATTTCAGCGAAATCGGGCAATTTGCCTTTTTAGGCTCAAGGCTTTAAATCGGAAGATCAGTCTAAATAGCAGCTATATCCAAATACAGACCGATTTGGACTATTTTCAGCGTGGATTAACAAATATTTGATGGTGAGTATAAAAATGCGACCTTAAAGTCACGAAAGTCGGTCTTAAGTTCTCCTAGGACGACCCTAAGGACTCCTAAGATGTCTTTAAGGTCTCACAAAACGCCCTTAAGGCACACTAAGACGACCTTAAGGTCTACTAAGACGACCCTTAGGTCTCCTAAGACGTCCTTAATGTATCCTAAGACGACCTAAAGGTCTCCTAAGATGACCCAAAGGTCTCCTTAAACGACCTTAAGGTCTCCAAACACGACCTTAAGGTCTCATAAAACGACCTTAAGGTCTCCTAAGACGACGTTAAGGTTTTCTAAGACGACCTTAAGTTATCTAAAGACAACCCTAAGGTCACTACAGATGACCTTAAGGTCTCTAAAAACGACCTCAAGATATTTAAGGGCGACCTTAAGATCTCCTAAAAAGGTCTAAAGGCCTCCTAAGAAGACCTTAAGGCTACCTTAAGGTCGCCTAAGACGACCTTAGACTCTCCTAAGACGACCTTAAGGTCAAGTAAAACGACCTTAAGGTCTCTAAAGACGAGATGAAGGACTCCAAAAGACGATATGAGGGTCTTCTACAACGACCTTAAGGTCTCCAAAAACTACCTTTAGGTCTCCAAATACGACCTTAAGGTCTTCTAAATCGACTTTAGGGTCTCCAATGACGACCTTAAGGTCTACTAAGATGAACTTAATGTTTCCTAAGACGACCTTAAGGTCTCACGATCTTTAGGTCTCCAAACTCCGACTTTAGGTCTCCAAACGCGACCTTAAAGTCCCAAACGCGACCTTAAGGTCTCCAAACGCGACCTTAAGGTCTCCAAAGGTTTCAAAACTCGACATTAAAGTCTATAGACACCAACTTAAGGACTCCAAACACGATCCTGAAGTCTCCAAACAGGACTTTTGGGGTCTCCAAACGTCTTGAGGTCTCCAAGCGCGACCTTAATTTAAATAACAAGAGCATCATTAACGTAATGAATGAATTGTTATGCCTAAATAACTGATTAGAGGCATTATCCAGATTAAGTATTAACGATCCCCAAATTCTATACTGACAAAAACCAAGGTAACAAGTTATGCTGTGTCTTGATAGTCTGCCAGCAAGCATTTATCTCGTTCTTCGAGTATGCGTGCGTGTGAGCAACTCCCCGTTACTTTTTCACTTGGAATGTTTTGAAAGTCGAATAGAGTTAGAAAGGCAAAAGGCAAGCTACTTGCCCTAGCCGCGGGGAAATCAGTGCGTAGCATGAATCACTTAACATCAGTCAACGGTAAGCGCGAATGATTTGAGGCACTATCATTGGAGTACTTATCCGGGTCTCTGAGACGATTAACGTGAACCATCCCTGTAGTACTTTATGAATCATTCCATATCCTTGTTGGAGTGCATATAGAGGTTTCCTGGTAACAGAATTTTAGAAATTCTGACATATCCTTACTGGAGTATTCACCAAAGTCTGCTAACAATCCTACTAATTTTACGGTACCCTTACTGTAACACTCACTCAGGTTTCCCCGAAGTACTGCGGAACTTAAGACGACCTTAAGGTCTCTAAATTCGACCTTAAGGTCTCTAAAGACAACCTTAAGGTTTCTAAAGACGACCTTAAGGTCTCTAATGACGACCTTAAGGTCTCTAATGACGACCTTAAGGTCTCTAAAGACGATCTTAAGGTCTCTAAAGACGACCTTAAGGTCTCCAAAGACGACTTTAAGGTCTCTAAAGACGATCTTAAGGTCTCTAATGACGACCTTAAGGTCTCTAAAGACGACCTTAAGGTCTCTAAAAACGACCTTAAGGTCTCTAAAGACAACCTTAAGGTCTATAAAGACGACCTTAAGGTCTCTAAAGATGACCTTAAGGTCTCTAAAGACGACCTTAAGGTCTCCAAAGACGACTTTAAGGTTTCTAACGATGACTTTTAGGTCACTGAAGACGACCTTATGGTCCCTAAAGACAACCTAAAGTCTCCTAAGTCGTCCTTAAGGTCTCCTAGAACGACATTGAGGACCCTTACGAGGCCTTAAGGTCTCCTAAGAGATATTCTTAAACGAACTTAAGATCTTCTAAGACGACGTTAAAGTCTTCTAAGACGACCTGGAGGTCTCCTTAGACGACCTTAATGTCTCCTAAGACGACCTCAAGCTGTCCTAACCCATTAAGGTCTCCAAACACGGACTTAAGGCCTCTAACAAGACCTTTAAGAACCAAAACCGACTTAAAGGTCTCCAAAACACGACCTTATGGTCCCGATACACGACTTTAAGGTCTCCAAATACGAAATGAAAGTCTACAAAGACGATACTAAAGTCTCAAAAGACGACCTTTAAGTCTCCTAAGACATCCTTAAGGTCTTCAAAAACTACCTTAAAGTCACCTAAAACGACCGTAAAGTCTCGTAATGTGACCTTAAGGTCTCCTTAGACGACTTAGAGGGCTCCTATGACGATCTTAAGGTCTTCTACGAAGGCGTTAAGGTATCATAGGACGACCTTAAGGTCTCCTAAGCGACCTTAAAATCTCCTAAGATATTTAGGTCCCCTAAGACGATATTAAGGTCTCCAAAGACGACCTGGAGGTCTCCTAAAATAATCTTAAGGTCTCCTTAGACAACCTTAAGTTCTCCTAAGACGACCTTAAGATCTCCCCAGGCGACCTTATAGTCTCCTAAGACGACCTGTAGGTCTCCTAAGACGATCTGTAAGTCTCCTAAGACGATCTGTAGGTCTCCTAAGACGACCTGTAGGTCTCCTAAGACGACCTGTAGGTCTCCTAATACGACCTGTAGGTCTCCTAAGACGACCTGTAGGTCTCCTTAGACGATCTTAAGGTGTCCTTAGATAATTTTTAGGTCCCCTTAGACGACCTTAAGGTCTCCTACGACTGAAAGTCTACTAAGACGACGTTCTAGTCAACTAAGAGAACCTTATGGTCTCCTTAGACGACATTAAGGTCCCCTAAGACGATCTTAAGTTGTTCTAAAGGAAACTGGAGACATCCTTAGACCACCTTTAGGTCTCCTTAGAGGACCTAAAACTTTCATAGCCCATTAAGGTCTCCAACAAGACCTTAAGGTCTCAAAAAACACAACCTTATGGCCTCGAAACACGACCTAAAGCTTACAAATACGACCTTAAGGTCTCCAAAAAAAGACCTTAATTCCTTCAAACACGACTTTAGATCTCTAAACACAACCTTAGACAACCTTAAAGCTTTCCAAGCCTATTAAGGTTTCTAACAAGACCTTAAGGTCTCCAAATACGACCTTAAGGTCTCCAAAAACGACGTTAAGGTCTCCAAAAAACGACCTTAATGTCTCCAAACACGACTTTAGATCTTCAAACACGACTTTTAGTTCTCCAAACATGACCCTAAGATTTCCAAAAACAACCTTAAGGTCTCCAAGCAATACTTCCTTTCCGTACTCCTTTTATTTCGTACTTCTATCCTCATTTACCCCACAATGGTGTGCCCTGCTCCCACATTTAGGTCATTACCCTAGCCTAGTTCCCAATGTTTTGCATTCCCTCTAAATTCCTCTCCAGGAGCATAGTCAACAAAACAACAATAAACGTATGTTGGACCTTGCACACTCATTTCTATCGACGTCCACCAGGGTATCAAAGCCTATGTCAGAATTTGTCTGACAATATTTTTGCAGAGCCAGAGGTAAGAATGATTGAGTACCCATTATTGCTTTTATTCTCCTGTATTCAAAAACCTTTGATTTTCTTCATGGTTAAGGAAATATAACAAAATTTTTGTTAGGCCAGGGTTGCGTATGATTTATTTTAATTGTGGAGTATATCTGCAAAAATGGTCATAGCTTCGAAATTATACAAATTATTAAGAAAGTAAAAGCTATTCCGTGAAGCCAAGACCTTCTACAACATTCCTATTATAATTTCTACACACTTAGATTGATAAATCATCAATTTTAAATGCATTATATAGAGAAAATATTTGTCATCACATTTTTATCCCATATTTCAGTCCTTAGAGATGCATAGAAAAACATATCTGAATATGATATCACATAGATTTTTTAAATGCTTAGTAGACACTAACTAAAGCCATAAAATGGTGAAATCTTTTTAGGACAGCTTGGGTTAAGTTGTCAATTAAAATAAAGGACAGGGTTGCGTATAATTGATATTTATTATAAGTTACATCCAAAGAAATCTTCATTACCTAGCCAATATAAACGCTGAAAACAAAATAGAAAAAAGCCACTTAAGCTAAGGCTTCCAATGGAAGGCCTAAAATAAACCTACTGAAATTATATGTGGTATTTTGGCTTAAAAACTAAAATTTCATTAACATTTTGGTTGAAATATTTTTGCTTTATTAAAATTTCTCCCAACCAAAAAAGCTTGAAAGTGAGGAATATGTTAATTAAGACATAGTTGTGAATAATTTTTTTGCTTGTTTTTCATGAAATTGTTGTTAATTCTTGTTTATCCCAGCATCTTTGCCCAAAGTTTGGCAGTTTAAGGCTAATTTAGCTGGCATAGCCAGCCACAATCACATAAATGGACATCACTCAATTTGTCGTCGTTTTGGGCCCTAAACGCAATGCAACACAAACCAGAGGAATACTGGCCAAAGTTGTTTGCTGTACTATAAGAACTTTTAATTTAGTTTAATCCTGGCTTTTGATCTCTTACTACCCCAATGCAGAGTTGGCCACAGCCATAGCCACAACAACAAACCTTCGAGCAAGCCAACTTCAACCCCATCGCCCTTGTCTGGCCATTAGACTACCAGGGCTGTGCTAATAATATTGTGTATGATGTCCTGAATAAAGGCGACAGCAAAGTATCCTTTGTCAATGTGAAAATTACAAAAGCTCCCTACCGCATTTGCTGTATTGCGTCGTTGGTGACACTGTGTGTTGCTGCTGCTGCTGCTGCCTTTGTGACTTTTGCGAAGGAAACAAAATTAACTAAAAACATTAGTTAATTTCCCCAAAGGATAGCATGATGGTTTTGTTTACTCTCTCGTTTTTGTTTTTTAATATTTTACTGTATTGTGTTTTTCATTTGCGGTTGTGGCTTTTCAAAAGTGAAAATTAAAAAAAAAAAAATGATTAGCTAAGAGGTGGGGTAGCAAAAGCAAGAGACGAGACAAATGACCGACCGACCTACTTTGTAGATAAGTGTGTTGGAAAAAAATTGTTGGCAATTTGCTAAAGAAGTTGGGAAAATTTAAAAGCTGGTCTTTTTACGGAATTATTATTCCTGACGGAATTATCCTGGCACTGCTGCAGGAGTCCCTTGAAGTCACCTTGTCATGGCTTGAACAGATCTTTAGGGCGAGCCTGGCATGGTCCTACATACCGAGGCCATAAAGGGAAGTCGAAATGGTCTTTAGCAGATCTTCAGGGCGAGCCTGGCATAGTCCTACATACCAAGGACATGGAGGAAAGTTAAAATGGTCTTTATCCCCAAGGCGGGAAGAATAAACCACAGTACGACGAAGGATTATAGGCCTATTAGTCGTCATCGTTTTTGCTGAAAACACTGGAAAGACTGATTGACCCGAAGGTGAGAGGGAGAATGACGCCAGAAAACTTCAGTGGGACACAACACGCATACCTCAAAGGCAGCTCGGTGGAGACGGCCCTTCACAATGTGGTACAGTAGGTCGAAATGTCTCTACGACAGAAGGATTACACTTTGGCGACCTTCCTGGATATTGAGGGGGCTTCCAATAATATGGAGATTGGGGCGGTAGTCGCCGCACTGGATCGCACGGGGATTCACCCCTTAATCTCCCAATGGACAAATTATATGCTTTATAGCAGGATTATTAATGCAAACCTGGGAGATTGTGTGGTCTGCAGGCGGGTGACCAGAGGAACGCCCCAAGCAGGGATGTTCTCACCGATACTGTGGAACCTCGTGATTAATGAAATCCTGATGGATCTCGGTGGGGACGGCACGAGGATTATCGCTTATGCGGACGACGTCGTGCTGCTGTTCCTAGGCAAGTTTCTGTCGACAATCAGCGAAATCATGGAAGGGTCACTGAGGAGGTTATCGCGACGGGCTACCAGAAATTGGTTGAGGACCAACCCAGGGAAGACGGAGTTGGTGCTCTTTACGCGTATATATAAGATACCGGAGTTCAGACTGCCGTCTTTGGGCGGGGTCACCCTGCGGCTGTCGAAGGAGGCAAAGTACCTAGGCATAGTTCTCGATTCGAAACTGTCCTGGAAGAGAAACACCGAGGAAAGGTTGCCGCGATGGGCTACCAGCAATGGGTTGAGGACCAACCCAGGGAACCCAGGCGGGTGACCAGAGGAACGCCCCAAGCAGGGATGTTCTCATCGATACTGTGGAACCTCGTGATTAATGAAATCCTGATGGATCTCGGTGGGGACGGCACGAGGATTATCGATTATGCGGACGACGTCGTGCTGCTGGTCCGAGGCAAGTTTCTGTTGACGATCAGCGTGATCTTGGAAGGGTCACTGAGGAGTTTGTCGCGATGGGCTACCAGACATGGGTTGAGGACCAACCCAGGGAAGACGGAGTTGCTGCTCTTTACGCGTAGATATAAGATACAGAAGATCAGACTCCCGTCCTTGGAAGGGGGTAACCCTGCGGCTGTCGAAGGAGGCGAACTACCTAGGCATAGTCCTCGATTCGAAACTGTCCTGGAAGAGAAACACCGAAGAAAGGTTGCCGGATGGGCTACCAGAAATCGGTTGAGGACCAACCCACGGAAGGCGGAGTTGCTGCTCTTTACGCGTAGATATAAGATTCCTGAGTTCAAGACTCCCGTCTTTGGACGGGGTCACCCTGCGGCTGTCGAAAGAGGCGAAGTACCTAGGCATAGTTCTCGATTCAAAACTGTTCTGGAAGAGGAACACCGAGGAAAAAAGCCATTAAGCACTGTGCGCTTTACTCCTGCAGGAGGGAGTTCTGTAGGAAGTGGGGGGTAACTCCCACGATGGTTTACATCCAATAGTAAACGGCCATCGTGAGACCAGTACTGGCCTATGGAGCAATGGTATGATGGGACGCCGTAGGGAAGAGGACGCGTGCGAAGGAGTTCGAGAAGGTCCAGAGACTGGCCTGCGTCGGGATCATAGGTTCACTGAGATCCGCACCTCAGGCAGGCCTGGAAGCGATGCTGGATATGCAGCCCAATCGCGCCTACGTTTGGAACTGCGCCGCCAGGGTCGCGCTTAGGCTGAGAGAGCTCAACATGCTGAAGCAGAATGGTTGCTGCCACACTTCAAATCTGGGTGTTATGGATACGGAGGGTAGACTGAGGAGGATCTCCGACTACCTGGCACTAGTACCGACTCGAGTGAGGGCATTCACGATTCGATTTCCGGAGAGTAACGAATGGAGGGCGGATGGTGTACTTGAGGAGTATGATACAGATGGCTCCAAGATGGAGTCAGGAACTGGATTTGGGGTCTACTCTGGTGCACTTAATATCAGTATGTCTCTGAGACTGCCGGACGAGTGTACGGTCTTTCAGGCAGAGGTCTGTGAGAGAAATTCTGGTAAAAGGGCTTGCCGCCCTCGAAACTCAGAATTTTAGGTGGACAGTATGGCGGCGCTCAAGGCCTTGGGGTCAAGGATGGTGAGGTGCAGATGCGTGGCGGATTGCTTGGAGTCTTTGGATAGACTCCAGGCCCACGATGTGACGCTGACATGGGTTGCTGGGCATGAGGGGATTCCAGGAAATGAGTGGGAGGACGATTGCGCCAGGAGGGATTCATCTGCATCGGGCGGACCAGTCATCGGTCTTGCCTACGTGCCATTAGTCAAGCTACTGAACACAGTAGATGAGATGGCCAGGGCGGCGTCGGTGTGGGACACGGTAGATGGGTAGATGGTTGCAGGATTGCGAAGGCTCTGTGGGCGGTCATCGACCGGAGGAGGACGAGGGAGTTGCTGGCATTCGATAGGAAGTCGATGAGT
>NC_081554.1:184864037-184876537 GCF_963082655.1 Stomoxys calcitrans | reverse complement strand
GCCAAATCAAGAAGGACTCAAGAAGTAAAATCGGGAAATCGGTTTATATGGGAGCTATATTTCGTGATCTTCTCCCAAATACCTACAGACACTTCTTACCGAATGTTTATATCACATTCATGCTTTACTCCCAAAGACCTTCCATTTGCGCCACATATTGCTATGGTCGGTAAGTTTGTCCTCTTTGGGGACTGTTTTGAAGGAGGGCCGCCCCCCAAAAACACTTGGTTTCACATTGGAATATCAGATTCATATTCTCAAATACCTTTTATTTGAACCCCATGTTGTCAAGGTCATCAAATAAGTCCTGTTTGGGGGGTGTTCTTGGGAAGGGGAGTACCCCCAAAAACTTGGTCCCGAAAGTGGATACTTCAGTCTCATAATGCAATGTTCAGTAAATATGACCGATTTATTGGTGTTTTGTGGGGTGGGCGGCTCCCCAAACACTTCACTCCATATTTCAATATCAGATTGGTTTTCCACTCTAAAATACCTTTTATTTGATTCCCATATTGTCGTGATTGGTGGATTTTTTTTTTTTGGGGGGGGGGTGGCGGCCCCCCTAGTTACCCCATCCGAAATTTAGATATCAAATATTTGCTTAAATCGCACCACCCATCTCCGAGATCTGGCGTTTCTGAAAAATAGGGTAAGGGAGAGGTTCAGCCACCCCTTCAGGTATCAAAAAATGTGGGACCCTATTTTCACCATGGGACCATTATGCATCATCTGTGAAAGTTTCAAGAAAATCGTCTCAGCAGTTTGTGAGTCTATAAGGAAAAGACAAACAAACAAATCAACAAACAAACATAAATTGATTTTTATACCCACCACCGGGTATATATAATTTAGTCATTCCGTTTGCAACACATTGAAATATCAATTTCCGATCCCACACAGTGTCTATATATATTTCGGATCGTCGTAAAATTCTAAAACGATTTAACGATATCCGTATGTCTGTCCGTCTATCCGTTTGTGCGTCCGTTTGTTGTACTCACACTCACACCCGTTTGTTGTACTCACACAAAAATTGAGGTATTGGCACATATATGTGTTTTTGATGCACGCTGGTTAAGTTCTTGAACGGGCCAAATAGGACCATATTTGGATATAGCTGCTATATAGACCGATTTGCCGATAAAGGGTCTAATGCCCATAAATGCTTTATTTATTTTCCGATTTCGCTAAAATTGGAAACATTTGGTTATTTTAAGCCTCCCGATATCTGACATAAATATGGTTCAGATCGGACTATATTTAGATATAGCTACCATATAGACCGATCTCCCGATAAATGGTCTGAAGCCCATAAAAGCTTTATTTACCATCCGATTTCGCTGAAATTTGCAACAGTGGGTTATTTTTAGCCTCCCTAAATCTTACCTAAATATGGTTCGGATCGGACTATATTTAGGTATAGCTGCCATATAGACCGATCTCCCGATAACGGGTCTGATGCCCAAAAAAGCTTTATTTATTACCCGATTTCGCTGAAATTTGCAACAGCGGGTTATTTTTAGCCTCCCCACATCTGACCTAAATATGGTTCAGATCGGACCATATCAAGATATAGCTGGCCTATAGACCGATCTCCCAATAAAGGGTCTGAAGCCCAAAAAGGTTTTATTTACTACCCGATTTCGCTGAAATTAGAAACGTTTGGTTATTTTAAGCCTCCCGATATCTGACATAAATATGGTTCAGATCGGACTATATTTAGATATAGCTACCATATAGACCGATCTCCCGATAAATGGTCTGAAGCCCATAAAAGCTTTATTTATTACCCGATTTCGCTGAAATTTGCAACAGTGGGTTACTTTAAGGCTCCCGACATCAGACCTAAACATGGTTCGGATCGGACTATATTTAGATATAGCTGCCATATAGACCGATCTCCCGATAAAGGGTCTGAAGGCCATAAAAGTTTTATTAATTACCCGATTTCGCTGAAATTGGAAACAGTTGGTTATTTTAAGCCTCCCTAAATCTTACCTAAATATGGTTCAGATCGGACTATATTTAGATACAGCTGCCATATTGACCGATCTCCCGGGTCTGAAGCCCATAAAAGCTTTATTTATTACCCGATATCGCTGAATTTGGAAACAGTTGGTTATTTTAAGCCTCCCGACATCTGACCTAAATATGGTTCAGATCGGACTATATTTAGATACAGCTGCCATATTGACCGATCTCCCGATAAAGGGTCTGAAGGCCATAAAAGTTTTATTAATTACCCGATTTCGCTGAAATTGGAAAAAGTTGGTTATTTTTAGCCTCCCCACATCTGACCTAAATATGGTTCAGATCGGACCATATCAAGATATAGCTGCCATATAGACCGATCTCCCGGTAAAGGGTCTGATGCCCAAAAAGGATTTATTTATTACCCGATTTCGCTGAAATTTGCTACAGTGGGTTATTATATCTGTCAAAAAGACCAATATTTTGTTCTACAAAATTGAATAGTGACATATATTTTAGACCATTCAATGCCCGTGCCGAATTTGGGTGCTTAAGTTATCCAATTTTCACCGGATTGTGACGAAATGGGATTTACAGATATACCCGAGTTGGTGGGTATCCAAAGTTCTGCCCGAACTTGAAGCCTTTTTACTTGTTTTTTTCTATTATTTTCAAAATCTTTTTTTTGTAGTCATTCAAAATTTTCATTTCCTTAACCCTGAAATGCGAATAGGCTCCTTTTCTACTTTCCCTTGAATTGCAAAATTGAATATTTCCCCAAGTTTGATTCGACCCTGTCCTTGAATCTTCTCCACTTGAGACTTCAAAGCCTTCAAAGTGTTTCACATTAAGTCATCTACCTCTTTGGTTAACATATTCTTGATAAATAATTATCTCAAAAACGGATTTTTTCTAAATTAGTGCTAACAAGGCCCGTAATAGGTTTCTACCAGGGTTTGAATTGCTGCAACATTTTTCAATGTAAAGCAAAGTTCTTTGTGCTTTGCTGCCTCTATTTTAAAGTCAGCCATTCAAACCCTGGTTTCATCAACACAGACTTTAATTCAATTTCACAATTTTCGAATGAAAATTTCATTAAAAAAAGAAAGAAAAAAAAAGCCACAGCACCATATTAACCACAAGCCGTTTGTGCTATAAAACATCATTACTTTTAATGATATGCTTACTTCTCCAGCCCCCGAAAGCACATACACATCTCCAGTGTCTCTTTAATCCTTTATGGTTAAGCTTCCACCCTTCGTTGGGTTTTCCCAAAAAAAAGGAGCAAGAAGAAGAACAGCAAATGAAATAAAGGATTCCTAGAGTAGTGAAATCCTTGTTTACTCCCCTACACATGTTTTAGTGTATCCCCCCCATCAACATCAGCAGCACAGTCGTAGACGACGTAGTCGTTGTCATTCTCGTTGTTGTCATTGTTAAATTCACTCCAAATTCAATTCAAACTAATCTAACAAAATGAAATGAAAAAAGGGATGACAACCAGTGGCAAAAGAGCCCAAGAAAAAGTCTTGTGTGGTTGTCCTTAGAAGGTCTTTGCTAAACCATTTCATACCATAACACATAAGACTCTAAGTCTAAGTGCGTATGCTTATGTGCATGTGTGTGTGTGTGTGTGTGAGTGTGTATGTGGTATATGAAACCACCACCAACCCATTTAAAGTCATACCGCACATTCCTGCAAGCTCATTTGTGCTTATTTACGACGTTGTCTTTGCCAGGGAAAATTCTCAAATGTATTCGAGCTTTGAATAAAATTCAAATAACCCTACGCATCGACTACCGACCGACCGACCAAAGATTGACAACTTAAATATTTACTCGCTATGAGGAAGGAAGATGTGAGGGGTTAAGCTCCCCGGCCGATGAAATGGCTGATCTGAAAGTTTAGATCTTTGGCATTAAAATTGAAATAAGATTTTTGCAACGAAATTGAGCAAGTAAAAATGAGTGCAGTGGAAAGGTGTTTTGCGGGAAACGCCATGCTTTATGTGGTGCGAGGGTGGCCTGCAAGGCTCTCCATGGGTATAAATTGGATAGGGGCTCTGGAGCAGAAGTCTTAATTTAATGCCTTGGAATCAGGAATTCTTATAGACTCCTGTGTGGGTGTAGCGTCTTGCAGGAGGAGCTCTTCGCGATGTTGAAGGCTCTGGAGATGAGCGGTTCGATCTGACCGTCATGATATACGTGGACAGTCAGATGGCCCTGAAGGCTCTGGAATTGGGCCAAGTGAGCTCGAAACTGCTTAAAAGATGTCAAGAGCTTCTTTGAACCATAGGAAAGCCTAGGAGGCTTTGCTGGATTCCAGGCCATCAAGTTGCCGTGGGGAACATAGCGGCAGGCGAACTGGCCAGGAATGTATTTCTGATTGTCGCACATCTTGCTTTGAAATCTGTCAGATCTCCACTGTGCGAACTTCTTGGTAGGGTGAGCGCCTTCTACGATGTCTGCGTGACTAAAAAGTGAGCTAGTGCTGGATTTCGCTGATTGTCGCAGATCTTGCTATGAAATCTGTCAGATCTCCACTGTGCGAACTTCTTGGTAGGGTGAGCGCCTTCTACGATGACTGAGCGACTAAAGCGTGAGCTAGTGCTGGATTTCGATGATTGTCGCAGTTCTTGCTATGAAATCAGTCAGATCTCCACTATGCGAATTTCTCGGTAGAGTGGGCGCCTTCTACGATGACTGAGCGACTAAAGCGTGAGCTAGTGCTGGATTTCAGTAAACTGCATTTCACGAAACATGACGTCGCTTATCCTGGGGCTAAGAAAGCATGACTTAATAGGACCCCTATTTAATCATTCCAATGTAGGGTCTTCGACTTTTCGCTGAGTGCAGGGACAGGCAGACTTCTGCAAGATATGCGATGACAAGGAGGAGTTGGAGATGGTCAAGCACTTGTTGTGTCACAACCCCGCTATCGCGAGGAGAAGATACGGGATAATGGGAGCGCCTAGGCTCCCTAGAGGCTCTTAGCCCTCTTGAGTTCTGTATAGGCCTGAATTGCGTAACTGGATCATACTTTCGACAGCGAGTGGATATGGGGATGGGGGTATATTTATTTTGTCATTCCGTTTGCAACACATCGAAATATCCATTTCCGACCCCATAAAGTATATATTCTTGATCAGCAAAAATCTAAGACCATCTAGCCTTGTCCGTCCGTCTGTCTGTTGAAATCGCGCTACATTCTTTAAAAATAGAGATATTGAGCTGCAACTTTGCACAGATTCTTTTTTTTTTGTCCATAAGCAGGTTCAGCTCGAAAATGGGCTATGTTGGACTATATCTTGATATAGCCCCTTAACAAAATAGGTTCGTTTTTATACCCTCAACCATAGGATGGGCGTATACTAATTTCGTCATTCTGTTTGTAACACCTCGAAATATGCGTCTATGACCCCATAAAGTATGCATATTCTTGATCGTCGTGACATTTTAAGTCGAACTAGCCATGTCGTCCTTCCGTCCGTCCTTCCGTCCGTCCGTCCGTCCTTCCGTCCGTCCGTCCGTCCTTCCGTCCGTCCTTCCGTCCGTCCTTCCGTCCGTCCTTCCGTCCGTCCTTCCGTCCGTCCTTCCGTCCGTCCTTCCGTCCGTCCTTCCGTCCGTCCTTCCGTCCGTCCTTCCGTCCGTCCTTCCGTCCGTCCTTCCGTCCGTCCTTCCGTCCGTCCTTCCGTCCGTCCTTCCGTCCGTCCTTCCGTCCGTCCTTCCGTCCGTCCTTCCGTCCGTCCTTCCGTCCGTCCTTCCGTCCGTCCTTCCGTCCGTCCTTCCGTCCGTCCTTCCGTCCGTCCTTCCGTCCGTCCTTCCGTCCGTCCTTCCGTCCGTCCTTCCGTCCGTCCTTCCGTCCGTCCTTCCGTCCGTCCTTCCGTCCGTCCTTCCGTCCGTCCTTCCGTCCGTCCTTCCGTCCGTCCTTCCGTCCGTCCTTCCGTCCGTCCTTCCGTCCGTCCTTCCGTCCGTCCTTCCGTCCGTCCTTCCGTCCGTCCTTCCGTCCGTCCTTCCGTCCGTCCTTCCGTCCGTCCTTCCGTCCGTCCTTCCGTCCGTCCTTCCGTCCGTCCTTCCGTCCGTCCTTCCGTCCGTCCTTCCGTCCGTCCTTCCGTCCGTCCTTCCGTCCGTCCTTCCGTCCGTCCTTCCGTCCGTCCTTCCGTCCGTCCTTCCGTCCGTCCTTCCGTCCGTCCGTCCTTCCGTCCGTCCGTCCTTCCGTCCGTCCGTCCTTCCGTCCGTCCTTCCGTCCGTCCTTCCGTCCGTCCTTCCGTCCGTCCTTCCGAATCGCCAAAATTTGGGACAGTGAGCTGTGTTAGGCCCTTCGTCATTCTTCTTCAATTTGGCTCAGATCGGTCTAGATTTGGATATAGCTGCCATATAGACCGATCTCTCGATGTGAGGTTTTGGGCCCGTAAAAGGCGCATTTATTGTACGTTTTCATCGAAATTTGGGACAGTGGGTAACGTTAGACCCCTCGACATACTTCTGCACTATAGCCCAGATCGGTCCACATTTGGATATAGCTGCCATATAAACCGATCGCTCGATTTAAGGTTTTGGGCCCATAAAAAGCGCATTTACTGTCTGATGCTGCTGAAATTTGGGACAGTAAGTCATGGTAGACCCTTCGACATCCTTTTTCAATTTGGCAGAGATCGGTTCAGATTTGGATATAGCTGACATATGGACCCATCCCTCGATTTAAGGTTTTGGGACCCCAAACGGCGCATTTATTGTCCGATATCGCCAAAAATTTGGGACAGTGAGCTGTGTTAGGCTCTTCGATATGCTTCTTCAGTTTGACCCAGATCGGTCCAGATTTGGATATACCTACCATATGGACCGATCTCTCGATTTAAGGTTTTGGGCCCATAAAAGGCGCATTTACTGTCCGATATCGCCGAAATTTGGGACAGTGAGTTGTGTTAGGCCCTTCGATATTCTTCATCAATTTGGCTCAGATCGGTCTAGATTTGGATATAGCTGCCATATAGACCGATCTCTCGATGTGAGGTTTTTGACCCATAAAAGGCGCTTTTATTGTCCGATTTCGCCGAAATTTGGGACAATGAGTTGTGTTAGGCTCTTCGATTTCCTTATTTAATTTGGCTGAGATCGGTCCAGATTTGGATATAGCTGTCATATAGACCGATCCGCCGATTTATGGTCTTAGGCTCATAAAAGGTGCATTTATAGTCCGATTTTGCTGAAATTTTGGACAGTGAGTTGTGTTAGGCCCTTCGATATTCTTCATCAATTTGGTTCAGATCGGTCTAGATTTGGATATAGCAGCCATTTAGACCGATCCGCCAATTTAGGGTCTTAGGCCCATAAAAGACACATTTATTATACGATTTTGCTGAAATTTTTGACAGTGAGTTGTGCTAGGCCCTTCAACAACTTTCTTCAGTTTGGCCCAAATCGGTCTAGATTTGAATATAGCTGCCATATAGACCGATCTCTCGATGTGAGGTTTTGGGCCTATAAAAGGCGCATTTATTGTCCGTTTTCATCGAAATTTGGGACAGTGGGTTACGTTAGACCCTTCGACATATTTCTGCACTATAGCCCAGATCTGTCCACATTTGGATATAGCTGCCATATAGACCGATCTCTCGATTTAAGGTTTTGGGCCCATAAAAGGCGCATTTATTGTCCGATTTCGCCGAAATTTGGGACAGTGTGTTGTGTTAGGCCCTCCGACATGCCCATATTTGGATTTTGCTTCCATATAGACCGATCTCTCGATTTAATGCCTTGGCCCGATAGAAGTCGCCCTTATAATCAGATTTCGCTGAAGTTTGACACAGTGACTGATGTTAGGCTTTTCGACATCGGTGTCGTATATGGTTCACATAGGTCTGTATTTAAATATTGCTACCAAAAAGGTCAATATTTTGTTCTACAAAATTCAACAATAACTTGTACTTATTAAACCACTCAACATCCGTGACGAATTTGGTCCAAATCGTACCATATTTCGATAAAGCTGCTATGGGGCAAAAGTTATGCATTTTTCAACGGGTTATGACGGAAGGTGGTTTACATATAAAACTGAGGTGGTGGGTATCTAAAGTTCGGTCCGGCTGAACTTAACGCCTTTACCCTTTTTTTATTTTCATTCCCCTTCTTTCCAACCAGCCCTCGTCTGTTGTATATCTGTCTGCCGTATGTGTGTACTTAAGGCCTATTTACATTTATTTTGTTTAATTCCTCTCATGTTCACGTCTTTGACAATTATCGGTGCGTCTGCACATACCAACATGATTAGAGTCTACATATTTAACTAAATACTCGCATACGAAAGTGTATATGTGATGGGTCCAACTCCCATGGTTTTATTTCTTTTTCCCCTACTCTCTCTCTCTCTCCCTATCTCTCGTCAAATGCCTTTATTGTAAGCCTAAGTTTCAAATTCAGGCCCATAAAGGTCTCTTGCAGATGCCTTCTAATATGTCTCTACATGTGTTGGTAGCATATTTGTCTGGTTACGTGGGAATATGTGTTTCGATTAAAGAATGAAATTGCAAGCGTATGTGTGTGCAAGGAAAGACTAATGCCTCAAAATCTCTTTTTGTGTGTGTGTGTGTGTGTGTGTGTGTGTGTGCACAAAATGATGCGTGTGCTTTTTATTTTGTCTGAGAAAGAGGTTTTACTCATTTTAAGCCTTTTAGAAAACTTGATTTGTTTTTCTGTGGCACTGCAGCCGTCGCTGCTGCTGCTACCAAAACAAGATTTTAGTGAATTTGAGACAACTGCCTACTATTCAGTATTGCCATTGTAGAGATACTACAACTAGTTGCAAATATTGTAGAAAAGTTTGGAAGGGAAAGAAACATTTTGTCAATTTTTTTATGTTCAACAGATGTAAGCAAAAGATGCCAAGAAAATTAGTATTTAATGCAAATTTTGATGGACCACGGCGGAAGTTTTCTGATGGGTTATTAAACAATCCGTATCAAATTTCGAGCAAATATGTTCAAACTGTAATAACTACGGTTGACAATTGACAACATAATTGCAAATTATCCAAGGTCTGACCAACATATATGTGGGAGCTATATCTAATTCTGGATCGATTTCGAGCAAACTTCTAAGATATGGTGGTAGACATTGAGGAAAGCGTTGTGCAAAATTTTGGCAGGATTGGTCAATAAATGCGTTTGCAGTGGCTCTAGGAGTGAAAATCGGAGTATATGCATATATGACAGCTATATCGAAATCTGAACCGATTTTTATGAATCTCACTAGTAATATTAAGAGTCAAAAGAAAATCGTTCGTACCAAATTTCAAGAAAATCGGTCAACAAATGACCATTCTATTGCTGTATTACTGTAAATCGGACGATCATATATATGACAGCTATATCCAAATCCGAACCGATTTCTTTGAAATTCACCAGTAATATCGAGATTCATAAGGAAATCTTTCTTACCAAATTTTAAGAAAATCGGTCAACAAATGACCATTTTATTGCTGTATTACTGCAAATCGGACGAACATATACATGGGAGCTATATCCAAATCTGAACCGATTTCTATGAAATCCACCAATATTATTGAGAGTCATAAGGAAATCTTTCTTACCAAATTTTAAGAAAATCGGTCAACAAATGACCATTTTATTGCTATATTACTGAAAATCTGACGAACATTTATATGGGAGCTATACCTGAATCTGAACCGATTTCTATGAAATCCACCAATATTATTGAGAGTCATAAGGAAATCTTTCTTACGAAATTTTAAGAAAATCGGTCAACAAATGACCATTTTATTGCTGTATTATTGCAAATCGGACGATCATATATATGACAGCTATATCCAAATCTGAACCGATTTATTTGAAATTCACCAGTAATGTAGAAATTTATAAAAAAAACCTTTCTTGCCAAATTTCGAGAGAATCTGTTAACAAATGACCATTTTATTGCTGTATTACTGCAAATCGGACGAACTTATATATGGGAGCTATACCTGAATCTGAACCGATTTCTATGAAATCCACCAATATTATTGAGAGTCATAAGGAAATCATTCTTACCAAGTTTTAAGAAAATCGGTCAACAAATGACCATTTTATTGCTGTATTACTGCAAATCGGACGATCATATATATGACAGCTATATCTAAATCTGAACCGATTTCTTTGAAATTCACCAGTAATGTCGAGATTCATAAGGAAATCTTTCTTACCAAATTTCGAAAGAATCGGTTAACAAACGACCATTTTATTGCTATATTACTGAAAATCTGACGAACATATATATGGGAGCTATATCCAAATCTGAACCGATTTCTATGAAATCCACCAATTTTATTGAGAGTCATAAGGAAATCTTTCTTACCAAATTTTAAGAAAATCGGTAAACAAATGACCATTTTATTGCTGTATTACTGCAAATCGGACGAACATATATATGACAGCTATATCCAAATCTAAGCCGATTTCTATGAAATTCACCAATAATGTCAAGATTCATAAAAAAAACAATTCTTGCCAAATTTCGAGAGAATCGGTTAACAAATGACCATTTTATTGCTGTATTACTGCAAATCGGACGAACTTATATATGGGAGCTATATCCAAATCTGAACCGATTTTTTCCAATTTCAATAGGCTTCGTCTCTATGCCAAGAAACATGCCCATACCAAATTTGAAGACGATCGGATGAAAATTGCGACCTGTAGTTTGTACACAAATTGACACGGACAGACGGGACTGACAGACAGACAGACGCACTGACAGACGGACAGACAGACAGACAGACGGACAGAAAGACGGACAGGCAGACGGAGAGAAAGACAGACAGACGGACAGACAGACAGGCAGACGGACAGAGAGACGGACAGACAGACGGACAGACAGACGGACAGACAGACGGACAGACAGATGGACAGACAGACGGACAGACAGACAGACAGACAGACGGACAGACAGACAGACAGACAGACAGACTGACAGACTGACAGACTGACAGACTGACAGACTGACAGACTGACAGACTGACAGACATACAGACAGACAGACAGACGGACAGACAGACGGACAGACAGACAGACAGACGGACAGACGGGCCGACGGGCAGACGGGCAGACGGACAGACAGACAGACAGACAGACAGACGGACAGACAGACGGACAGACAGACGGACAGACAGACAGACAGACGGACAGACAGACGGACAGACAGACGGACAGACGGACAGACAGACGGACAGACAGACGGACAGACAGACGGACAGACAGACGGACAGACAGACGGACAGACAGACGGACAGACAGACGGACAGACAGACGGACAGACAGACAAACGGACAGACGGACAGACAGACAAACGGACAGGCAGACGGACAGACAGGACATAGCTAAATCGTCTCAGAAAGTGATTCTGACAGACGGACAGACAGACAGGCGGACAGACAAACGGACAGGCAGACGGACAGACAGGACATAGCTAAATCGTCTCAGAAAGTGATTCTTTGCCCCTGAACATTTCATTAGAGAACAGGAGCAAACTTCTCACAAGTCAATGAATGCTGTCCAATTCAAGTCCAAATCTCAAAGGTAAAGGACCTCCTTTTTATAGCCGAGTCCTAACGGCATCCCACATTGCGACACCTCTATGGGAAGAAGTTTTCACATGACATGAAATTTTTGGTAAAATTTTTAATTTTCCTTTTTTTTGCAAAATTACTACTTGGCAACTTTGCTGCTGTGGCCATGGTATCTTGCAACATTTGATTTAATCTCATTAGACATCCTTTTTGCCCTTAATACATGGGGCCTAGAAAGCAAGGAACTTTTTTGCCAAATGACACTTGGTAGTTTTTTGAAAATAACAGCAGCAACAAAATACACAACAAGTCATGTAAGCCAGTCAACCAATGAGTTAAGCTAAACTTCCTCCTCCTGCGCCTAGTTTGACAAGTTAGGCACACAGGGAGGTCCTTTTTTAAGGGGCAGGCTAAACCTCGAAATTAGACTCAGCCTCAGTCTCAACCTCTTTAGCAAATGTCTCATATTAAAAGCATCTCGCCTCACACTGGGTTACCACCCTTGGAGAAACTTTTTCGAAAGTTTTTGGCATGTGTTTATTTTAATCCATTTAGCCAAAATTCCTTGCCGCCACACTTCCTACCTAAGTACCCTTCCTATAGCCAGGCACAGAGCCTAGCCAACATTAATTTTGGGTGACATATTTGTTGTTGTGGTAAGTAAATTTAACAAAATTAACTATTTTCCAAAAAAAAAAAACAAAGAAAAAACAAAAAAAGGAAAGGAAGGAAATAGAAAACCAAGGAGCACTTCCTAAGGTCCTTATGACATTGACAACCTTTGGCTTTCTTTGGCTTTTTGTTTAGGTCTTTTTGTATGCTCCACAGACTGTTGTGTGTGTAATCAACATAAATAGAAGTCAGGACCAAGAAAGGCATATGAATGATTTGGATGACTATAAAGGACATAAAACTAATCACACGCATATGTGGGTGTATAAAATATGCACAGTAGGGTTAAAACTTTGTG
>NC_081554.1:184844037-184861537 GCF_963082655.1 Stomoxys calcitrans | reverse complement strand
GACTCTCAATATTATTAGAGAGTTTCATAAAAATCGGTTCAGATTTGGATATAGCTGTCATATATATGTTCGTCCGATTTGCAGTAATACAGCAATAAAATGGTCATTTGTTAACCGCTTCTCTCGAAATTTGGTAGGAACGATTTTCTCTTGACTCTCAATATTACTAGAGAGTTTCATAAAAATCGGTTCAGATTTGGATATAGCTCCCATATATATGTTCGTCCGATTTTCAGTAATAATGCAATAAAATGGTCATTCATTAACCGCTTCTCTCGAAATTTGGCAGGAAGGATTTTCCTATGACTCTCGACATTACTGGTGAATTTCATGGAAATCGGTTGAGATTTAAATATAGCTCTCATATACATATATCGCCCGATTTTCACTCCTAGAGCCAATGCAAGCGCATTTATTGACCAATCTTTCCAAAACTTCGTACAACACTTTCCTCTACGACTGCCACTGTATCTGAGAAGTTTGCTCGAAATCGGTTCAGATTCAGGTATAACTCCCATATATATGTTCGTCCGATTTTGAGAAATATTGCAAGAAAGTGCTCAGTTTTTAACCGATTCTCTCGAAATTTTGCAGGAAGGATTTTCTTATGACTCTCGATATTACTGGTGAATTTCATAGAAATCGGCCCAGATTTAGATATAGCTGTCATATATGTATATCGACAGATTTTCACCCCAAGAGCCACTGCAAGCGCATTGTTTGACCAATCTTGCCAAAATTTTGCACAACACTTTCCTCGACGACTAACACATTATCTGAGAAGTTTGCTCGAAATCGGTTCAGATTTTGATATAGCTCCCATATATATGTTCGTCCGATTTTGAGAAATATTGCAAGAAAGTGCTCAGTTTTTAACCGATTCTCTCGAAATTTTGCAGGAAGGATTTTCTTATGACTCTCGATATTACTAGTGAATTTCATAGAAATCGGCCCAGATTTAGATATAGCTGTCATATATGTATATCGACAGATTTTCACCCCAAGAGCCACTGCAAACGCATTTATTGACGACCAATCTTGCCAAAATTTTGCACAACGCTTTCCTCGACGACTAACACATTATCTGAGAAGTTTGCTCGAAATCGGTTCAGAATTAGATATAGCTCCCATATACATGTTCGTCAGATTTTGAGTTTGAAAAGGTGAGTATGTTGTGCAAGAAAGGCTCCTAGCTAAAGGACTATAAAATTTAAGCCAACCTTCTTTTTTTCCTTTAAATTGAAAGCCTCGTCAGGAACTCCATGCTTAATTTACATGCCTTTCTAAGACCCCATTTTATTTATGTCTCTCTACATTTGATCTCACATGGTTTCAGTCTCTTATAGGGCAACATATCAACTTGCTTCATTATTGATCCCTATGCTACAATTGCCAAAGTCTTCAATTGTTTTGCAATAAAGCTTAAGCTGAAAAAAAACCAAAAAGTAGAACAAAGCTAGAACAAGGCAACTAACATATGTGATGAAATTTATATCCTTTGGCAATTTATTTACTTCCATTTGGGGAGAAAGTAATTGCTTTTCATTTCAATCAAGAATGGAGCATTCCGGGATAGAGTCAAGAAGAAAAACCCATAAACACTTTGTAGCAGAAAATAAATTGATCTTTAATCCAGAGATTACCTCAAGCAAGCAAAGTGTCGAATGAAAGACAAATAACAGAAACATGTTAAAAGCAAAAGGTAGGAAAAATATAGGCAAGAATGCGTATATATGCAGAACAAAAAAAAAAAATCCAATTGGGAAAAACATGCCAGCAAACATGTCAACCTATTTTCACACTTAAGGCGAAAATCAATTTTTCTCAATTTTTTTTTTTTTTTTGTGATTTTTCCTTGCTTCACCGGGGGGGAGGACAACTTTTCATGTTGCCAACATTTATGGTAACTTAAACATGGCTGTACGGCTTTGCTTTTGTTTTGTTTTTCACAAATATTACAAACAACAAACGTTATTTGTCTTCCTCTTAAAAACTTTTCATAGCAATAACCTTTTGCTGCCTTTCTGACGACCTTAGACATAATGATACTGTCAAATTAATCCCCAGATTAGGCTTAAGATCAACCTCAATAATAAATAACAATTTTCTCAAATATGCCACCTCTAAGTAAACACCCAATTGGACACTCACAGGCACAGGCACAGACACAAGCACACACCACTGCCCGTATTTTCATTCATGCTCATAATGCCTATTTAGCAGCACACATACATCGAAAGTTACCAAATAAAACAATCATCCATGCACACAAGCAAATACTTCACATCATCCACAACTATTGAAAAGTAACATCAACAACAATATTGCCTCAATGCTCTCTTGATGAGAAGGAAACGGAAATATTATATAGGGATGGCCATTCAACTGTGTGTGTGTGTGTGTAATGTATGTGTGGGAATAAATTTATTGCTGGTAACGAAGGAAATACAGCACAGTGGTTTGAAAGCTGCACATTTTTTTAAGAAATCATTAAAAAATACACAATTTCTACATGCATGGCTGGTACGTAAAAGTCAAAATTGTTTTCCAGGTACTCAAAAAGTCAAACTTGTAGCTCAATTTCTGCGGGAGATATTTTACGTTGTTCACCGATTGCGACTAAAGTTGGTATGGATGTTAGAAGTTTTAAAAGTCCCATGAATTTTGCAATAAGGATAAGTGGATACTTCTCTGATATCAATAAGTGCAGTCCCATTAAAGTCTAAGCTCAATGATCAAGACCCTCTTTTTCCATACCAAGTCCGAACGACGTGCCGCAATGCGACACCTCTTTGTGAAGAAGTTTTCACATGCCTGCAATACCAAATGGTAAAGTACCTCACAAAATTTTGCCATAATTAGGTACTAAAATGAAGAGAAACAAGTAAGAGCATGCTAAGTTTGGCCGGCAGAATCTTATATACCCTCCACCATGGATCGCATTTGTCGAGTTCTTTGCGCAGTATCTCTTTCTAGGCAAACAAAGAATATTGAATAAGAACTGCTATGTTATTGGAGCTATATAAAGTTATAGTCTGATTCGGACTATAAATGAATTGAATGCCGAACATTGTAGAAGTCATAGTGTAATATTTCAGTTCATTCGTATAAGAATTGCGCCCTGTAGGGGCTCAAGAAGCAAAATCGGGAGATCGGTTTCAATGGGAGCTGTATCAAGCTATTGACCGATTCAGGCCATATTAGACACGTATGTGGAAGGTCATGAGGGAAGCCGTTGTACAAAATTTCTGCCAAATTGGTTGAGAATAGCGCCCTCTAGAGGCTCAAGAAGTCAAGATCCCAGATCGGTTTATATGGCAGCTATATCAGGTTCTATACTGATTTTTACCATACTTAATACAGTTATTGGAAGTCATAAAAAAACACTTCATGCAAAATTTCAGCCAAATTGGATGAGAAATACGCGCTCTATTGGCTCAAGAAGTCAAGATCCATGATGGGTTTATATGACAGCTATAGCAGATTATGAACCGATTTGTATCAAACTTTACAGTTTAGAAGTGATGCCAGAACACATCATGCAAAATTTCAGTCAAATCGGATGAGAATTGCGCCCTCTAGAGGCTCGAGAAGTCAAGACCCAAGATCGGTTTATATGGCAGCTATATCAGGTTATGAACTAATTTGTGTCATACTTAACGCAGTTGTTGGAAGTGATACCAAAACACCACATGCAAAATTGCAGTCAAATCGGATGAGAATTGCGCCCTCTAGAGGCTCAAGAAGTCAAGACCCCAGATCGGTTTATATGGCAGCTATATCAAAATATGAACCGATTTGAACCATACTTAGCACAGTTGTAAAAAGTGATACCAAAACACTACCTGCAAAATTTCAAACAAATCGGATGAGAATTGCGCCCTCTAGAGGCTCAAGAAGTCAAGACACCAGATTGGTTTATATGGCAGCTATATCAGGTTCTATATCTATTAGCGCCATACTTGGCACAGTTATTGGAAGTCATAAAAAAACACCTCATGCAAAATTTCAGCCAAATTGGATAAGAATTGGGCCCTCTAAAGGCTCCAGAAGTCAAGACCCAAGATCGGTTTATATGGCAGCTATATCATAACATGGACCGATTTGAACCATGCTTAGCGTAGTTGTTAAAAGTGATACCAAAACACCACGTTCAAAATGTCAGTCAAATCGGATGAGAATTGCGCCCTCTAGAGGTTCAAGAAGTCAAGACCCCAGATCGGTTTATATGGCAGCTATATCAAAACATCGCCCGATTTGGCCCATTTACATTCCCAACCGACCTACACTAATAAAAAGTATTTGTGCAAAAATTCAAGCGGCTAGCTGTACTCCTTCGAAATTTAGCGTGCTTTCGACAGACAGACGGACGGACGGATAGACGGACAGACGGACAGACATGGCTAGGTCGGCTTAAAATGACATGGGAATCAAGAAGAAATATAATTTATGGGGTCTCAGAGGCATATTTCGCGGTGTTACAAAAAGAATGACGAAATTAGTATACCCCCAATCTATGGTGGAGGGTATAAAAAGGTAATGAGAAGGAACAGGGGATAATTCTCTCATATCAATGAGAGCAGTGCGGTTGAAGTTTTTTAAGGTTAATGACAAGGGGCCTCTCTTTTTAATACCCAGTCAAAATGACCTGCAGTATAGCGACATCATTTGGTTGAGAAGTTTTAACATGGCAAGCCGGGATTCGAACCTTTACACATGAAGCAACAGTAAGAGCCGTTGCCATGGTCTAGCATTTGAAGCCATCAATACAACTTCTAACAGATGCACAGTATCATGTATACCATGGAAATAGTGTAAATGTCGCAGAAAAAAAATCTGTCATTACATTACAATTGGCTATGATAGAATATTCGTTCCACTAGCCGAACGTAGAATAGCGTTCCCAAGCGCCTCGATCTTCGGCGCTCATTCTCAAATCTCTGATACCAAGTTTCGAGGTTGCCCAAAAAGTAATTGCGGATTTTTCATATAGTCGGCGTTGAAAAATTTTTTCACAGCTCATATGACTCTGTAATTGCATTCTTTCTTCTGTCAGTTATCAGCTGTTACTTTTGGCTTGCTTTAGAAAAAAAGTGTAAAAAAAGTATATTTGATTAAAGTTCATTCTAAGTTTTATTAAAAATGCATTTAATTTCTTTAAAAAAATCCGCAATTACTTTTTGGGCAACCCAATAGCTAAGAGAGCAATATTTTGTGCTACAAAATTGAACAATGACTTGTACTCATTAGAATACTCTAGGTCTGTGCCGAATTTGGTCCAAGTCAGACCATATTTCGATATAGCCGCTTTCCCCCATAGCAGCTATATCGAAATATGGTCCGTCCGTCTGTCCGTCCGTCTGTCGAAATCACGATAGCTGTCGAACGCTTAAAGCTAACCACTTGAAATTTTGCACAGATACTTACTATCGATATGGGTCATTGGGGATTGCAAATGGGCCATATCGGTTCAGATTTAGATATAGCTGCCATATAAATCGATCTCCCGATTTGATTTCTTGAGCCTCTGAAAGCCGCAATTTTTGTCCGATTTGGCTGAAATGTTGCATGTAGTGTTTGGTTATGATTTTCTATGTGCAGTGCTAAGTTCGGTCCGAATCTGTCTATAACCTGACATAGCTCCCATATAAACCGATCTCCCGATTTGACTTCTTGAGCCCTTACAAGCCACATATGTTGTCCGATTTGGGCGAAATTTTGCATGTAGTGTTCGCTTATGACTTCCAATACCTGTGCTAAGTTCGGTCCGAATCTGTCTATAACCTGACATAGCTCCCATATAAACCGATCTCCCGATTTGACTTCTTGAGCCCTTAAAAGCCACATATGTTGTCCGATTTGAGCGAAATTTTGTACGTAGTTCTCTGTTATGACTGCTAACAACTGTACCAAGTACAGTCCAAATTCGTCCATAACCAGATATAGCCCTCATATAAATCGATTGCCCGATTTGACTTCTTGAGTGGATCAAATCGGTCTATAACCTGATATAGCTCCCATATAACCCGATTTGAATTCTTGAGCACCTGGAAGTCGCAATTTTTGCTAGATTTTGCTAAAATTTCGCAAAAAATGTTCCGTTATGACTTTGCACATAGTGTTCTGTTATGATATTCCTAATCGGTCTGTGAACTGATACAGCGCAAACCGATCTCCCGATTTGATTTCTTGATAAACCGCAATTTTTTCCGATTGGGCTGAAATTTAGCACGACGTGTTTTAATGAAGGATGTTGAGGGGCCTAACACAACTCACTGTCCCAAATTTCAGCGAAATCGGATAATAAATATGGCTTTTATGGGTCTAAAACTTTAAATCGGCGGTTCGGTCTTTATGGCAGCTATATTCAAATCTGGACCGATCTAAGTCAAATTGCAGAAAAATGTCGAAGGGCCTAACGCAATTCACCGTCCCTAATTTCCGCGAAATCGGATAAAAAATGTGGCTTTTATGGGTCTTAGACCCTAAATCTGAGGGTCGGTCTATATGGCAGCTATATCCAAATCTGGATCGATCTGGGCCAAATTGATGAAGTATATTGAATGGCCTAACACAACTCACTTTCCCAAATTTCGGCGAAATCGGACAATAAACGCGCCTTTTATGGTTTCAAGACCTTAAATCGAGATATCGGTCTATATAGCAGCTATATCCAAATCTGAACCGATCTGAGCCAAATTGATGAAAGATGTTGAATGGCCTTACACAACTCACCGTAACAAATTTCGGCGACATCGGACAAAAAATGCTCCTTTTTTGGACCCAAAACCTCAAATCAAGAGATCGGTCTATATAGCAGCTATATTCAAATTTGAATCGATCTGTTCCAGATCTGATCTGGGACCTAAAATAAGGGGCAAGGGGCAACTCACTTTCCCAAATTTCGGCGAAATCGGACAATAAACTCGCCTTTTATGGGCCCAAGACCTTAAATCGAAAATCGGTCTATATGGCAGCTATATTCAAATTTCAATCGATCTGTTCCATATAGCAGAAAGATATCGAGGGACCTAACTTAACTCACTTTCCCAAATTTCGGCGACATCGGACAATAAATGCTCCTTTTTCGGACCCAAAACCTTAAATCGAGAGTTCAGTCTATATGGCAGCTATATCCAAATCTGGACTGATCTGGCCCAAATTGAAGCAGGATATTGAAGGACCTAATCCTTCAAAATCCTTAGTTTAAACCACAGTTCACAGGCCTTATCCACAAAATCTTTCTAGACTACTAAATAAGAAAAAAATATTTTTTTGTCTTGCTTTTTTCCCTTCATTATTCATTTTCCTGTGATTCAGCAAATATTTTGAAAAGAGGCCAAAACCAAAAAAAAAAAAAAATGAGCCCCAAAATGAATGAATAGACATTAAATGGAAAATTACTGTAATGGGAATATTGAAAAATAACAACACCGTGTCATCCACCTAGACGAGAGGGCGAACAAAATAAATGGCAAACCAAAATGGCAGAGCATCCCACAGCCACACATCTCCACACCCCGGCCTTGGCCAGGGATTAGCCAAGAAAAAAAATGCCAAGACAAATGAAAGCAGGAAGGAAGTCAAGGAAAGCACCAACTCAAGTAGGCAAAAAAAAAAAAAGAAAAATGTTTTATCCCTAAGCCATAAGGCCCAGTTTGCACTCAAGTGTCCTAACGTGGAGGATTTTCATCATTACTTCGATATGAAAAAGAAAAGGGAAATAAATAAAACCAGGCAAACATTACAGCACCGCCGCTCTCTTAGTCTCTCTCTCTCCCCTATATGCAATAAGGTCAAGTGTTAAACAAGCCAAATAGCAAAGCAGCAAGTTAACGTTAAATACAATTTGATGGCCCTAATCAGTTCACATGCTCCTGCGATAACATCCGTTTCCGGTGAATGATAAGCGACAGTTTACCAAATGCAGCCCACATAGACGATGGCTGATGAGCCCATTGGAAAACAAACCTACCAAGGGGAGAAAAGCGAAAAGAGAAAGAAGAGATGTAAGACTTTCACCTAGAAAAAAATTCTCAAAAAAAGAAATCGAAATTTAACCGCCTTAAATTTCAACTCTCCACAATTGCCTCGCTTTACCTTAACTGCCTGGGGATTAGTGTCTTTTGGTTGATGACTCTTGGCCAAGGCATAGGATTTCTTTCTCTAAATTGCCCCCTTTCTGGTTGATGGCGACAATACTTCGCCTAATAACTCCTCCATTAGGAGTAATGCTCATAGATTTATCCTTCTCTGGTTTTGTCATTTGTTTTATGGGCAATATTTTGGGAAAATGCCCAAAAATACCGACAGACAGACAGACGGACAAGGAGACAAGTAGGCCTTCATTTCCTGGCCCTAGACAATGGAAACCATAAAAGGTTGTCATCAAGGCTTATTAGGGGACGTTTAAAGTAAATTTGAAATTTAACAGAAGGTGAATTCTTATGGGGGGATTACATATTTCAGCCTTAATCATAAAAATAATGGCACCATGACAAAAAAGATGTCTGGGAAATGTAATCTTAAGAGTGACAAAGGTGACCAAATAGGAAAAAGGGTAAATTAATCTTCGAAATTGTGAGTTTTTGTAAAGAATTTCACAATTTTGAAACAAATTCGGTTTAGGAATTAAAAATATTTTGGTCCTTCTTGTTTTGTTTGTCTAAAATAACTCTCTCTTTTCCGTGCCTTTGAAAAATTTATAAAAATCGTTATTACTTAACTCGTCCCTTGCTACTCAATTTGATTTGACTAGCTTCACCCGTAACGCTACCCTACTAAGGATAATTTCTTGTTATCATATTTCATAAAAAATAGTCCAACATTATTTAACATATCAACACTTTTATGGGAAAGGACCTCCATGTCCTGCCCTCTCTCTCTCTCTCTGCCTCTCCCCCATAGCATACCAAATAACATATCTTCAACATCCTATTACCCTCTGGCCATAGCAATAGACAAAGGACACATGACACGTCCTTTGCAAAATAAATTATAATATTTTAATAAGCTTTTGCTAAAGGACTTTTTCTTGTCCCTTCTTTTATTTTCATGTATTTAGTTGTCAACATTTTTATTTCAAAAAAAAATGTTTCCACATATCTGGGCAACAATATTCGTTTTTGTGAAAAATTAAATTTTTTTCGTTGACTTACCTCACTATCGTTGCTATGTAAAATGAGCCGAAATCCGGGTAGCAAATTTTTCTCTTTGTTCACATCATCCAATGCCAGTTTTGCTGCTGGCATACAAGCCTGACCACCCTGCCATCCTCCTTTGCCTGCAATGGGAAATATGCCGCCTATGTGTAGATCATCCAAACTGCCGCCGTCCGTTACATGAACGATGTTCAAAATTAAGGAAAAAAATAAAAATATCCAAAATGCTAAAACACCATCACATGTCATATCCTGGAAAGAAATAAGAGGAGGGAAATTAAATTAAAAAAAAAAAATGTGTATAAAAAATTTTCAAAGGATATGCACAATTTATGAAGGATTTCCATTTTTCCCACAAAAAAATTATGAAAAAATTATTTTGGGACCTCTTTCCTGAAGAAGGAGTTGGTTTAGGAACCCTTTTTTACCCAAGGAAAGAGTTGGCTTGGGAACTATTACTCACGATAAAGGAAATTTTAGGACCCCTCTCCCAGGTAAAGTGAATTTTAAGAACCTTTTCTCCAAGCAAATGGCAGTTTAGCAAAATTTTTGGTCAAACCACTGAGGAAAGCCAAAAGTCGGGCGGAGCCACCTGTACAATACTCTACACGCACCCGACAATTATAAACTCAGGCATTATATATACAAAAAGTATCTGGAAGCTATGTCCAAATCTGAACCCAATTTCTTCGAACTGATCATTTGAAAATTGTTGTTCCATCGGCTACATAAGAGCAAATCGGGCGATACATATATATGAGAGCTATATCCAAATCTGAACCGATTTGAATGAAATCTAACAGATATGTGAAGACCAGTAACACAACAATCCAAGCCGAATTCTGAGCAGATCGGTTGAAAATTGTAGCTACTACGGCCAAGTAAGTGCAAATCGGGCGCAACATATATATGGCAGCTATATCCAAATCTGAACCGATTTTGATGAAATCTTGCAGATATGTGAAGACCAGTAACAAAACAATCGTTGCCGAATTTTGTGCAGATTGGTTGAAAATTGTAGCTACTACGGCAAAGTAAGTGCAAATCGGGCGATACATAAATATGAGAGCTATATTCAAATCTGAACCGATTTTGATGAAATCTTGCAGATATATGAAGACTAGCAACAAAACAATTCATGCTAAATTTTGTGCAGATCGGTTGAAAATTGTGGTAACTACGGCCATTTCAGTGCAAATCGGGCGATACATATATATGGGAGCTATATCTTAATCTGAACCGATTTTGATAAAATCTTGCATATATGTGGAGACTAGTAACAAAACAATCCGTGCCAAATTCTGTGCAGATCGGTCGAAAATTGTGGTAACTACGGCCAATTAAGTGCAAATCGGGCGATACATATATATGGGAGCTATATTCAAATCTGAACCGATTTTGATGAAATCTCGCAAATGTATTAAGGCTAGTAACAAAACAATCCGTGCCAAATTTTGTGCAGATCGTATGAAAATTTTAGTTACTACTGCCATTTAAGTGTAAATCGGGCGATATATATATATGGGAGCTATATCCAAATCTGAACCGATTTTTATGAAATCTTGCAGATATGTGGAGACTAGTAACAAAACAATCCGTGCCAAATTCTGTGCAGATCGGTCGAAAATTGTGGTAACTACGGCCAATTAAGTGCAAATCGGGCGATACATATATATGGGAGCTATATTCAAATCTGAACCGATTTTGATGAAATCTTGCAGATAGCTTAAAATAAGTAACAAACCAATTCATGTCGAATTTTTTGCAGATCGGTTGAAAATTGTAGCTACTACGATCATTTCAGTGCAAATCGGGCGATACATATATATGGGAGCTATATCAAAATCTGAACCGATTTTGATGAAATCTCGCAAATGTGTTAAGGTTAATAACAAAACAATTGTAGCCAAATTTTGTGCAGATCGTATGAAAATTGTGGTAACTACGGTCATTTAAGTGCAAATCGGGCGATACATATATATGGGAGTTATATTAAAATCTGGACCGATTTTGATGAAATCTTGCAGATATGTGAAAGCCAATAACAAAACAATCCAAGCCAAATTCTGTGCAGATCGGTTGGAAATTTTGGTGACTACGGCCATTTAAGTGCAAATCGGGCGAAAAATATATATGGGAGCTATATTCAAATCTGAACCGATATTGATAAAATCTTGCAGATAGCTTAGGATCAACAACAAAACAAGCCACACCAAATTCTGTGCAGATCGGTTGAAAATTGTGGTGACTACGGCCATTTAAGTGCAAATCGGGCCAAACATATATATTGGAGCTATATCGAAATCTGAACCGATTTTGATGAAATCTTGCATATATGTAAAGACCAGTAACAAAACAATCCAAGCCAAATTCTGTGCAGATCGGTTGAAAAATGTGGTGACTACGGCCATTTAAGTGCAAATCGGGCGAAAAATATATATGGGAGCTATATCAAAATCTGAACCGATTTTGATGAAATCTTGCAGATAAATGAAGACCAGTAACAAAACAATCCGTGCCAAATTCTGTGCAGCTCGGTTGATAATTGTAGCTACTACGGTCATTTCAGAGCAAATCGGGCGATACATATATATGGGAGCTAAATATATCAAAATCTGAACCGATTTTTATGAAATCTTGGAGATAGCTTAGGATCAGTAACAAACCAATCCGTTGGGAAAGGGTAGTACCCTTTCCAGAAGGAACCCAAAGAAAGGGTAGTTTTAGTACCCTTTCCCAAAGGAAAGGGTATTTGTAGCGCCCCTTTAAAAAGAAATAGTAGTTTAAGTACCCTTTTCAAAGGAGAGGGTAGTTTTTGGAACTTTTTCAAAAGAAAAGGTAGTTTTATTTGCCTTTTTCAAAGTAAGGGGTAGTAAGGGGGTAGTAAGGGGTTCCAGTACCCTTTTCCAAAGAAAAGAGTAGTTTTAGTGCCTTTTCCAAAGGAAAGGATTAGTATCGTTATCCAAAGTAATGGATAACGGTTTTCGATACGGTAGTTTTAATACCCATTTCTTTGTGGAAGGGTTATTGTAGTCGTTTGCGAAAATGATCCTATCTGAACCGATTTTCTTGAAATTTTCACAGATGGTGCATTTTTTGAAATCTGAAGGGAGGGGGGGGGGGGCGCACCCTCCCCCTTACCCTAATTTTCAGAAACGCCAGATCTCGGAGATGGGTGGTGCGATTTAAGCGAATATTTGTGTGCTCTCATATAGTACCCTAAAAATAAAAATTTGTTATCCAAATTTCGGATGGGGTACCTAGGGGGGCTGCCCCACCCTAAAACCTACCAGATATATATTAAGACCAATCACGACAATATGCGACTCAAATGAATGGTATTTAGGATAAGAAAACGTATCTGATATCCAATTGTCGGACCAACTTCTAGGGGGACCACCCCAACCCCCAAAACACCCCCAAATCGGGCATATTTACCGACCATGGCAATATGGGACTCAAGTGAAAGGTATTTGCGAGTAGAATACGAACCTGATATCTAAATGTGGGACCACGTTTCTGGGGGTCCAACCCTTTCCCTTACTGACCATGGGAATATGGGGCTTAAATAAAAGGTATTTTAATTTAGAATACGAATCTCATATCCAAATATGGGACCAAATGTTTGGGGGCCGCCTCTCCCCAAAAACAACCCCCAAAGGGAACAAATTTACAACCATAGCAATATGGGACTCAAATTAAAGGTCTTTGAGAGTAAAGCATGAATTTGATATAAATATTCGGAAAAATTGTCTATAGGGCCATGCCACCCCCACAACACCACCCAAATAGGAAGTATTTGCTGACTTTTTGCAATATGAGGCTCAAATAAGAGGGTCTTTAAAGTGGAACACGAATCCGATATATATTTTCAAGGCCAACTCACTAAGTGGCCGCCCATCCCCCAAAACACTCCCCAAGCCGGTCATGTTTGCCGACTATGGAAATATGGGGCTCAAATTAAAGGTATATGGGAGTAGACCACGTATCTGATATCAACATTAGGTGCCAACTGTCTAGCGGACGTCCCACCACCATAACAACCCCCAAATAGGACATATTTGCTCACCAAGACAATTTGGGTCTTAAAGAGAGAGGAACTAAATATTCATAGTTTTTAGGGCTAATACCCCAAACCGGACATATTGGGTTGCCCAAAAAGTAATTGCGGATTTTTCATATAGTCGGCGTTGACAAATTATTTCACAGCTTGTGACTCTGTAATTGCATTCTTTCTTCTGACAGTTATCAGCTGTTACTTTTAGCTTGCTTTAGAAAAAAGGTGTAAACAAGTAAAAGCGTGCTAAGTTCGGCCGGGCCGAATCTTATATACCCTCCACCATGGATCGCATATGTCGAGTTCTTTTCCCGGCATCTCTTCTTAGGCAAATCAAGGATATAAGAAAAGATTTGCTCTGCTATAAGAGTGATATCAAGATATGGTCCGGTTTGGACCACAATTAAATTATAAGTTGGAGACCTGTGTAAAATGTCAGCCAATTCGAATAAGAATTGCGCCCTTTGTGGGCTCCAGAAGTAAAATAGAGAGATCGATTTATATGGGAGCTGTATCGGGCTATGGACCGATTCAGACCATAATACACACGTATGTTGATGGTCATGAAAGAATCCGTCGTACAAAATTTCAGGCAAATCGGATAACAATTGCGACCTCTAGAGGCTCAAGAAGTCAAGACCCAAGATCGATTTATATGGCAGCTATATCAGGTTATGGACCGATTTGAACCATACTTGGCACAGTTGTTGGATATAATAACAAAACACGTCGTGCCAAATTTCATCACAATCGGATGAGAATTGCGCACTCTAGAGGCTCAAGAAGTCAAGACCCAAGATCGGTTTATATGGCAGCTATATCAGGTTATAGCCCGAGTTGAACCATACTTGGCACAGTTGTTGGACGTCATAACCAAACACTTGGTGCAAAATTTCATCCCAATCGGATAAGAATTGCGCCCTCTAGAGGCTCAAGAAGTCAAGATCCAAGATCGGTTTATATGGCAGCTATATCAGGTTATGGACCGATTTAAACCATACTTATCACAGTTGTTGGATGTCATAACAAAACACGTCGTGCAAAATTTCATTCCAATCGGATAAGAATTGCGCACTCTAGAGGCTTAAGAAGTCAAGACCCAAGATCGGTTTAAATGGCAGCTATATCAAAACATGGACCGATATGGCCCATTTACAATACCAACCGACCTACACTAATAAGAAGTATTTATGCAAAATTTCAAGCGCCTAGCTTTACTCCTTCGGAAGTTAGCGTGCTTTCGACAGACAGACGGACGGACGGACGGACGGACGGACGGACGGACGGACGGACGGACGGACGGACGGACGGACGGACGGACGGACAGACGGACGGACATGGCTAGATCGACATAAAATGTCACGACGATCAAGGATATATATACTTTATGGGGTCTCAGACGAATATTTCGAGTAGTTACAAACAGAATGACGAAATTAGTATACCCCCCATCTTATGGTGGAGGGTATAAAAAAGTATATTTGATTAAAGTTCATTCTAAGTTTTATTAAAAATGCATTTACTTTCTTTTAAAAAATCCGCAATTACTTTTTGGGCAACCCAATATAAAACTTTTGATTGTTTTCTCATATCTCTTTCCTATCGTTTATTTCATTTCCGGTCTCCAAAGAAAAAAACAAACATTGATGACATTAAAATCACACAATCGCTTTGAAATCACATCATTGGACAATGAGACATAATTTATGAGAGTCTCTCGCACTCCGCCATCATCATCATCATCAATTAAAACAATTTTGCTGTTTTTCAATGCTCGTCTATCTATTGAAATACATTTTAAGCAAATATTATCATTTCATTATCGTTATTCATTTGTTTCATTGTAGCGTTGTTTTTGTGTCTTTGGCCTTTGTCACTGTCACCCGTGGACACAATAATAATCCATTAATTGTAAAATGAAGCGTGACAATTTGCTTTATATTCTATCATTTGAATTGGATTTTTTTTTCGTGTAACATCTATTTATTGTTTAATAGATAGTAGCCTTTTTTTTAACCACATTTTCTATTCAATTGGAAAAATGGGGGGAGACAATAACATTTAATGATCCATAATCAAGTGGTAATGTAAAAGTTATAATAAATTTAATGCAATATATTTTGCCCCTGTTCCTTAATGGAAGGTTTAGGGGCAAATTAGCATTTTACATATTTTTATACCCACCACCGAAGGATGGGGGTATATTCATTTCGTCATTGCGTTTGCAACACATCGAAATATCCATTTCCGACCGTATAAAGCATATATTGGGTTGCCCAAAAAGTAATTGCGGATTTTTTAAAAGAAAGTAAATGCATTTTTAATAAAACTTAGAATGAACTTTAATCAAATATACCTTTTTTACACTTTTTTTCTAAAGCAAGCTAAAAGTAACAGCTGATAACTGACAGAAGAAAGAATGCAATCACAGAGTCACAAGCCGTTGAAAAAATTTGTCAACGCCGACTATATGAAAAATCCGCAATTACTTTTTGGGCAACCCAATATATAGACCGATCTCTCGATTTATTATCCGATTTTGATGAAATTTGGGACAATGATTTGTGTTGGGCCCTTTGACATCTTTCTTCAATATGGCCCAGATTCGTCTAGATTTGGATATAGCTGCCATATAGACCGATCTCTCGATTTAAGGTTTTGGGCCCATAAAAGGCGCATTTATTGTCCGATTTTGCCAAAATTTGGAAAAGTGAGTTGTGTTATGCTATTGGACATCCCTCTTCAATTTGGTCCAGATTTGGAAACGATCTAGTCATTCCGTTTGTAACACCACGAAATATTGATCTCGGAACCCACTCCTCATTCTGAGTCGAACTAGTCATGTCCGTCCGTCTGTCGAAATCACGATAGCGGTCGAAAGCGTAGAGCTAGGCGCTTAAAATGTTGTACAGATACTTAGTATTGATGTAGGTCGATGGGGAATGGAAATGGGCCATATCGGTTCAGATTTAGATATAGCTCCCATATAAACCGATCTCTCGATTTGACTTCTTGAGCGCCTGGAAGCCACAATTGTTGTCCGATTTGGCTGAAAATTTGCACATAGTGTTCTGTTATGACTCCCAACAACGGAGTCAAGTACAGTCCAAATCGGTCAATAACCTGATATAGCCCCCATATAAACCGATCTCCCGATTTGACTTCTTGAGCCCTGAGAAGACTCAATTTTTATCCGATTTGGCTGAAATTTCGCAGATAGTGTTCTATTATGAGTTTCATTGACTGCTCTAAGTACGGTCGAAATCGTCCAAGAACCTGATATAGTCCCCATATAAACCGATCTCCCGATTTGACTTCTTGAGCTCATGGTAGCCGAGATTTTTATCCGATTTGCTTGAAATTTTGCATATGGTGTTCTATTATAACTTCCAATAACTGTGAAAAGTACGATCCAAATCGGTCAAGAACCTGATATAGCTCCCCTATAAACCGATTTCCCGATTTGACTTCTTGAGCCCTTACAAGCCGCGATTATTAGCCGAATTGGCTGAAATTTTGCATGGAATGTTCTTTTATGACTTGCAACAACTACGCCAAGTAGGGTTCAAATCGGTCTATAACTTGATATAGCTTCCATATAAACCGATCTCCCGATTTGACTTCTTGAGCCCCTGAAAGCCTCAATTTTCATCCGATTTGGCTGACATTTTTCATATAGTGTTCTATTATAACTTCCAATAACTGTGGCAAGTACGATCCAAATCGGTCAAGAACCTGATATAGCTCCCATATAAACCGATCTCCCGATTTGACTTCTTGAGCCCCTGAAAGCCTCAATTTTCATCCGATTTGGCTGAAATTTTGCATATAGTGTTCTATTATAACTTGCAACAACTGTGACAAGTATGATCCAAATCGGTCAAGAACCTGATATAGCTCCCATATAAACCGATCTCCCGATTTGACTTCTTAAGCCCCAGGAAGCCTCAATTTTCATCCGATTTGGCTGAAATTTTGCATATGCTGTTCTATTATAACTTCCAACAACTGTGACAAGTATGATCCAAATCGGTCAAGAACCTGATATAGCTCCCATATAAACCGATTTTCCGATTTGACTTCTTGAGCTCATGGAAGCCGCGATTTTTATCCGATTTGCTTGAAATTTGGCATATGGTGTTCTATTATAACTTCCAATAACTGTGAAAAGTACGATCCAAATCGGTCAAGAACCTGATATAGCTCCCATATAAACCGATTTCCCGATTTGACTTCTTGAGCCCTTACAAACCGCGATTTTTATCCGATTTGCTTGAAATTT
>NC_081554.1:184816537-184839037 GCF_963082655.1 Stomoxys calcitrans | reverse complement strand
GGACGGACGGACGCGGCTAGATCGACTTAAAATAACATGACGATCAAGAATATATATTCTTTATGGGGTTTTAGAAGCATATTTCGAGATGTTACGAACAGAATGACGAAATTAGTATGCCCTCATTCTATGGTAGAGGCTATAAAAAACTCTAAATCTCCGTATGGAGTAAATAAATAAATCTGTGCCAAATTTCAGCTCAATATTTCAGTTTTTGAAGGCTGTAGCATGATAATAATTTTGTCATCATCCAATATTTAGAAAGTCCTGAAACTGAAGGTGTGGGCAGTCATTCAGGTTGTACAAACATGGAGGATATCCACCTTCCTAACTGTACTAGAAATTTTCTGTAAATTATAACCACTCTTCTTTTCTTTTCCTTTCTCACAATCGAGACAATATCAATATTCAAAATAACCTGCATAATGGCGCCTTTAAATGAAGAGCTTTCAGTGTTTCCCAAACATAAAATTTATCAGCACTTGAGAATGGCCAATGTAGCATAAGAAGGACAATAACAATGGTCTAAGTCATAAACCACAAATGTTTAAATGTATCGTTTAAGACTATCATAATGGGCCACACCACCCACTCATACACCCACTCACACCACAAAAATGCAATGTCACACTCACTCAAACATGCACACAGGACAAGCGGCATACTTAATCAAAAAGAAGCACAGCAAAGCCATGCAGTGAGTGAGTGAGTGAGTGAAGGAGAGAGGCAGGGAGAATGTATGAGAGATTGGTAAAACGAATATTCTAGCGTTTGTGCAATATTTGCCGCAACATTTGTCTTCTCAAAGATAAAAATCCCAACAATTTGGTGTGCCATGCAAAGTAAGGGCCCACATACTCATAAACAAACAAAAATTATTGCACCCACAGTCACATAGATATTCAGTCATGAATGTCCTTAGGTATGTACATTGGCTTTCCTTTTGTGCAAAATACAATGACACTTTGTTTATAGTCATTGTGCAGTCAATTACACAAACATTGTGGCAGCGTCACTGGCACAGCTTTGGAGACAGGAAAGATCCTTTCGGCAAATCCGTTGCCATTGTAATGGCATAAGAAAATGTAGTCAATGTCCTTGTTGATGTTGTTTGTTGGCACTGTCAGCGTCATTGCTTTTTAGCTGTGTGTGGCCCGCTAGGGCACAGTAACAGTCGGCAGTTGAACCCATCGCATCCTCTGAACTGCACTAGCATCACATACAAAATTGTGCTATGATTATGAGGGTGTTGACTTGTCGCTGAATGTCCTTGTTATGATGATTTTATACAATGAAGCAGAAAGCAGCGAGTGAGAGTGAGTGAGGGACCATACAGAAATTGTTGCAATTTTATTGTAAGCCATAACATTCTATTAATTTACTTTATTCGATATGGTTTAAATTTTATATTAATAAATTTTTATGTCCTCCACCATAAGATGGGAGTATACTAATTTTGTCATCCTGTTTGTAACTCCTTGAAAATTTTCAGCCAAATGGGATAGGAATTGCACCCTCTAGCAACTCAAGAAATCAATGAAATTATATGACAACAATATCAGGTCATGCACCGATTTGAGCCATACTTAACACAGTTGTTGGATATCATAACAAAATACTTTTTGCAAAATTTCATTCAAATCTGATAGGAATTGCGCCATCTAGTGGCTCAAGAAGTCAAGATTCAAGATCGGTTTATATGGCGGCTATATCAGGTTATTGACCGATTTGAACTTAACTTAGCACAGCTGTTGAAAGTCATAGCGAAACACGTCGTGCAAAATGTCATTCCAATCGGACAAAAAGTGCGCCCTCTAGAGTCTCAAGTAGTCAAGGCCCAGATCGGTTTATATGGCAGCTATATCACAATATGGACCGATATGGCCCATTTACAATCCCAACCGACCTACACTAATAAGAAGTATTTGTGCAAAATTTCAAGCGGCTAACTTTACTACTTCGAAAGTTAGCGTGCTTTCGACAGACAGACGGACGGACGGACATGGCTAGATCGACATAAAATGTCACGACGATCAAGAATATATATACTTTATGGGGTCTCAGACGAACAGACTCAAAAACGGCTGAACCGATTAACTTGAAATTTTAAAAGATTTTGTAGGTTGGTCTGGAAGGAAACATAGGCTATACATTTTTTGATATCAGAAGGGGGGCGGACTCTCCCCCTTACCCTAAATGTACTATCCATAAATAAAAGTGAGCCGATGGGGACAATATGGGACTCAAATGAAAGGTATTCAGGAGTAGAGTGCGAATTTCATATCAAAAATTGGGTCCAAGTGAATGAGGGGGCCGCCCCAGCACCAAAACACCCGAAAATTGGTTAAATGGACGATCATGACAATATGGGAATCAACTGAAAGTTATTCGGCTGTAGATTACGAATTTGGTCAGGAAGGAAGAATAGGCTATGCACTTTGTTGATATCGGATGGGGGATTGGGGTTGTTACCCCAAAAACAACACCCAAAATCTAAAGTAGACCAATCGGGACAATATGGGTATCAAATGAAAGGTGTTGGAGAGTAGAATACGAATATGATATCAAAATGTTAGTCTAAGTACCCATCGGACCGCCCCAACCTCAAAACTCCCTCAAATACACATTTTAAACGTTTGTGTCAATATGGGGCTCAAATAAAATGAAATTCGGGAGTAGATTACGAATTCAGCATTCAAAATCAGATCGAAATATAGGGGGATACCCCACCTCCTGAAAACGCCCCAAATGGGCATATGAACCTATCATGACTATATGGGATTCGGTTTGTTTGTTTTTTCCGTGGAATCAGAAACGTCTGAACCGATGATTGTGAAAATTGGTCTGGAAGGAAACATATGCTAAATAAGTTTTTAATATCGGATGGGGACAGATCCTCTTACCCCAAAAACTCCATCGAAAACCAAAAGTGGACCGATAGGCACAATATTGGAATCAAATGAAAGGTATTTGAAACTAGAAAACGAATATCATATTAAAATTTTGGTCCAAGTCTCCAAAACTGTTCCAAGTACGGTCCAAATAGGTCATTAACCTGATATAGCTCCCATATAAACCGATCTTCCGATTTGACCTCTTGAGCCCTTGGAAACCGCAGTTTTTGCCCGATTTGGCTGAAATATGGCATGTAGTGTTCCGTTATGGTTTCCAACAACAGTGTCAACTACGATCCAAATCGGTCTATAACTTGATATAGCACCCATATAAACCGATCTCCCGATTTGATTTCTTGAGCCCTTGGAAATCGCAATTTTTGTCCGATTTGGCTGAAATTTGGCATGTAGTGTTCCGTTATGACTTCTGGCAACTGTGCCAAGTACGGTCTCAATCGGTACCTCGATCATCCTTGTTTGGTTCGTGGAAGCTGTAATTTTTGCTGATTTGACAAAAATTTTAGCAGAATCCATGGTGGTCGGTTTTCAAAATTCGGCCTGGCCGAACTTAGCTCGCCTTTATTTGCTTTAATTTATTGTATTTTATTTTATTTTTTTTATTTTATTTTATTTTATTTTATTTTTTTATTTTATTTTAATTTATTTTATTTTTTTTTATTTTGTCAACTAATAGGCCCACGAATATCAAAAAGTTCGGATTCGAAGGATGGATATTTTATTTTATTTTATTTTATTTTATTTTATTTTATTTTATTTTATTTTATTTTATTTTATTTTATTTTATTTTATTTTATTTTATTTTATTTTATTTTATTTTATTTTATTTTATTTTATTTTATTTTATTTTATTTTATTTTATTTTATTTTATTTTATTTTATTTTATTTTATTTTGTTTTATTTTATTTTATTTTATCTTATTTTATTTTATTTTATTTTATTTTATTTTATTTTATTTTATTTTATTTTATTTTATTTTATTTTATTTTATTTTATTTTATTTTATTTTATTTTATTTTATTTTAATTTATTTTATTTTATTTTATTTATTTTATTTTATTTTATTTTATTTTATTTTATTTTATTTTATTTTATTTTATTTTATTTTATTTTATTTTATTTCATTTTATTTTATTTTATTTTATTTTATTTTATTTTATTTTATTTTATTTTGTAGGGAATGGATGAAGGGTCCAACCCTAGGATATATTAAGGGCAGGATGAAGGGTCCAACCCTAGCAGTTTTGAGGGCAAGATTAAGGGTCCAACCCTAGTGGTTTTATATTTCATTAAATTATGAATTTTATGAACAAATCCTAACCAGACGAAACGTCCTAGCTGGATAATGTTCAGTTTAATTTTATATTTATTTTACGGGCCAAGTCAGACTTAAAAGTCCTAACTTGTCCTCCTATGAGTTTCTTCCGCTTTAAATAATGAGACAACTGTCTTCGTTGAATGCTATTAGAAGAAGGATTTTATTTTTCACAAAGTTTAAGACTAAGCCTACAAGTGTTTGACAAACTTAATCTGTTATACACTCAAAACAAAAGAAAACATGTTATACAAACGAGAGTGAGAGTACTCACTATAGATCATATGACAAAACGTATAATAAAGAAAGAGACAAATGCTATTAGGTGAGTGATAATGATTCGAGTGTAAAATTGCAAATGAGAGAATAAATCCATGGTATATAAATCAATGGTATAAGTTAATGTTACAAATGGTAAAAATATCAATGGTATAAATCAAAACTCAAAAGAGTGTTTTAATATTTAACGTTAAAGAGAAATTGGTTACACTCAAGCAAAAATCTAAGTTCAAATAAAATTAAAGTGCATTACGTATAATATCAAAAATATAATTATCTTCAATGTGATTTATATAAAAGCTGCTTCTACATGCTCCCCCTCTGCCTCAGAAATCGTCCCGATGATGTGGCAGGACATTCCCGTATCTGTGTGGCTGTCGTCGGTTGCGGTAGGACCTTCTGTTCATTGTAGTATTACCTTCTGTGGCATTTGTTGAAGGTGGTATATTTTCGATGGGTTGTTGCATTATGTGTGTTGTGTCATTGGGTGTAACGTTTTTAGGCTTGAGTATCGGCTTTGTAGTAGTTGCATTCTTGTTCGTCGCAGTTGCATTTTCAAATTGCTCTGTGTTGTCTGTTGAAGAGGCTTTCCTAGGCCGACCTCTACGTTTGAGTTTATAAAGAGGTTTATCAGTATTTCCTTCATATAAGGTTAGGTCTGATGAGTGATAAGTTGCTATTGGAACACTGGGTTGATCCATTGAAGCTACAGTGTAACACGAGGTTCCCTTTTTGTTCAATATTATATATGGTCCATCACGCCGAGGTACCAGTTTTGAAGTGAGATTATTATCTTTCTTACTAAGAATGTGCGTTGAAATAAGCACTCTGTCACCAATTTCAAAGTTTTGCTGCGGTCTGCGTTTCAAATCTGCATATAGTTTGTTTCTGTCTTGCATCTTTTCTTGGCACTCCATTGCAAGGGAAAGGCTATCAGCAAGTCGAAGAAGGTGAGGTGTTATTTGAGGTACGAAATTTTCTGCTTTTACTATAGCTTTTAGATCTGTTTGAACTTGCATCGGTGTCCTCAATTCACGCCCAAATGTCAAATATGCGGCAGTATATCCAGTGGATGCACATTTCGCAGTATTCATGGCAAATCTTATGGATGGCAAATTAACATCCCAGGTGGTATGATCTTGACCAACGTAGATTGACAGCTGCACTTTTAAGTCACGGTTCTTTCGTTCCACCGGGTTGGCTTCCGGATGATACACCGGTGTAAATGACTGCACAATGCCTAAGCAGTAAGTGAGTTTTTGCATTACGCTCGAAATAAATTGTGTGCCATTATCTGAATGGACTCTTCTTGGAATTCCATATCGCAAAAAGACTTCGTTTAATAAAATTAATGCACAGTTCTCAGCTGAAGCAGTTTTTAAAGGAAATAACTCAGTCCAACGGCTACATAAATCCTCTACAATCAATATCCACTGGTGGTCTTGTGGGGTGCGTGGCAGTGGTCCAAACAAATCAATTGCTATTATTTCGAATCTCTGATTGCTGCTAACAGTTTTCAGAAGACCAGCAGGTTTTAAGTTTGAGGGCTTATAGCGTTGACACTCAATGCAGCATTTGACATAGTTTGTGATCTGTTTTCTCATACCTGGCCAATAATAATGTGGCGATATTCGACTGATTGTTCTATCGATTCCATAGTGACCAGCGGTAGAGACGTCATGAAAGTTATAAAGAATCATGCTACGCATTGACTCAGGAACTACCAATTGTCCATTTTCTGATTCTTCCTCAGAGCAAAATCTATATAGAACACCATCTAACATGATATAACCTCTGCCTGTGTATTTAGACACATTTTCGTCATCATTTTCGAATGAATCAATTATGGCTTTCAATGCTGGGTCTTTTATTTGTGCCTCTCTGAAGTCTTCAGCTCCTTTGTGTGGAAAATCGATTTCAATGGCCATACATTCGCACTTTAGCTCATTGTGGCTCTCCAGCAAGCAAGGTGGTCTTGAAAGGGTGTCTGCCACAATATTTTGGCGACCAGGGGTATATTCAAATCGAATGTTAAATGTCTGGAGTTGTAGAGCCCATCTTGCTAGACGACCTGTTGGGCTTTTTAGGCTAAATAGCCATTTTAAGGGCTGATGATCAGTGAGCACCAAAACTTCAGAACCTTCGATATAACCCCTAAATTTTTGAACTGCCCATACTACCGCCAAGGCTTCTCTTTCTGTCGTAGAGTAGTTTTTCTCGGCTACCAATAATAATCGACTCGCATATTCGATTATATGCTCTTCCTCCTTCTCCCCCTGGACTAAAACAGCCCCCAAAGCATAGTTGCTTGCATCAGTTTTCAATATGAATGGCAAATTTTCGTCAACTTGTTTTAAAATCGGTGGAGAGGACAGAAGGTTTTTCATGGTATCAAAAGCTGACTGCTCTCTTTCTGACCATCGCCAAATAGCGTTTTTCTTGATTAAATCTGATAAAGGTTTAGAAACGTTGGCAAAAGAAGGAATGAAACGCCTGTACCATGAGCACGTTTGTAAAAATGACAAAACTTCTTTTGGATTTCTTGGTTTAGGCCTTTCCATTATAGCTTTTGTCTTTTCTGGATCGGGTTTGAGTCCTTTGGTAGTAAGAATATGCCCAAGGTATTTGATGGCTGGCTTGCAAAAGAAACATTTTTCTCGGTTGAGATGAAATCCGAACATTTTAAGTCGTTCAAATATTTGTTTTAAATCGGATATATGTGAACCCAAATCTTTTGAACAAATAATGATGTCATCCAAATACGCCAGGATTAATATATTCGGTAGGCCATTGCGAAACTTATCAATAAGACGTTGGAACGTAGCTGGGGCATTTTTTAAGCCAAAAGGCATTCTATTAAACACATATATACCAAACGGTGTTGTGAAGGCAGTCTTCTTTCTATCCTTTTCCGCAACTTTTATCTGCCAGTAACCGGAACGCAAGTCTAAGGTCGACATGAATGGCGTGGTTTTCGCTGAGTGTAAAAGATCATCGATCCTTGGTAAAGGATATGTATCTGCAGTAGTTATCGCATTTAGGCGACGATAGTCAACGCATAGTCTAATTGAACCATCTTTTTTAGGAATCAGAACAACTGGGAATGCCCATGGAGATTCTTCTTCTTGTATGATGCCTTTTTCCAACATTTTATCTAGCTCAGCTTTTAAAACAGTTTTCATTTTTGGCGAAATCCTGTATGGGGCGTTAGCTATGGGTTCATGTGATCCTGTTTTTATATAGTGTTCTACATGAGGTGCTGGAATATCAATGTCCTCAAATATTTCCTTTTCAGCTACCAGTAATTCTTCAAGTGATTTTCTTTCTTTTTCGGTCAAATGTGGACCTTCACTTCGACGGAGCTTTATATCAATTGAATTTAATTCAATTGGTGTGAATATTTCATCGCAATACTCATCGTATTTTACTTTCTTTGGAGGTGGAAAAAGACTTGAAACAGATTGGATTTCGGTATTTTCTGAAACTGAGTCTTTAAAGATTTTGTTTATACTTTTTGGCGAGTAATCATTGCCATTCTCGAACCAGGACAAAAAGTCTTTTACATCGTCTGGTGTCTCATTCACCTTTTTAATCGAAGAAATACTATTTAGTATACCAGGTTGATGAAGTTTGAAGCTAAAATTTGTTGACGGATCATCTTTAAAATGCCATATACGTTGGGCTAGGTCCAGAACAATATTATTTTCTTCAAGGAAATCTATTCCTAGTAGGGTTCTGTTTCCTATAGCCTTGGGCAAACAAATGAAACGTATTTTCTTAAAGCGTTTTCCAATTATAATATCCACTACTGTAGAGTATACGGTCTCATTTCTAGCAATACCATCTGCCAGTATAATCTCAGCGCATACTTTTTGGAATGGTACCTCTTTTTGAATTAGCTTTTGATAAAGATGGTAACCAGCAACGCTAGTTCGAGCTGCGGTGTCAAAATATGCCTCTCCCTGTAAACCATTTACATTTATGTCCACCACTGGGACGTTACGTCCCACTACTGTAGAATGCATGGAATTAAAATCAAGGTGACCATCTCTTGGATCAGTATTCGAATTTGTTTTATTACAGAATGGGCAATTTGAGCGGTAGTATCCTGCTGCTCCACATCCGTAACAGTTCAAATTTGTTTCTGGCCTTTCCTTAGCATTTTTGTGCTTTTCTGCTTCAATTTTCTTGAAACAATTTTCTGCCAAATGGTTTCGTTTTCTGCAGAAAGTGCATCTTAGGACAGATTTTCCCTGATTTTCGGCTGGCTTTGACTTTTCTTCCACCTTATCTTGCCTATTCTCAGCAACAAGCATTTCAATTTCCCTTGCCTTACATAGGAGATCATGAAAAGATGTTACGCTTTCTCTTTGAATTCTTTCTCGGATTTTCAAACTAAGCTGGCTAAATATCATGTTAAGCATAGTATTTTCTGAAAGTTTTTCTGATAGTTGTGCGAAAAGTCGTCGCTTTCTACAAATGAAACTGTCTGTAGTCTCAAACAACTTTTGTTTTTCTTGCGCAATCTCACTGAATATTCGCCAATCTGGTTTTGGAGGTGCAAAGGCTCCTCGTAAAAGATCTACAGCATCATTGAATGTCTTCGCTTCATCCTTGACTCCTTGCCACCAACTGGAAGCGTAGCCTTCTAATAATAGGGGAAGACTAGTGAGTGCCAGAAAGTCTGAAATATTTTCGGCTTCTTTATAGACTAAAATTGTAGCTAAAAAATCTTCTACGTTTGTCGAATTTCGGTTGCCATGAAAACGAGCTGTGCAGTTACTAAATGTCGATTTGACTTCTTGTCTGACGCTTAAACCACTTATGAGTGTTCTGAATTGGGCATCGCTTAAGACCATATTTCGTGAAGCCTCGCTTGTGGTTCCAGAAGAACCTTTTGTACTAGCGCTTGTACTTGCACTTGTACTAGAACTAGTATTTGAATTTGCCTTGGCAACATTCTGAGTGCGGTCCAACTCCATTGCTAATCCACTGTTTAGGGTATCAGTTAAAGATGACGTTGAACGTGGGCTTCGCCTTACAGCCATATATGGTAAAATATATTTTCAAAATAGGGGAACCCTGTTTAAGAGAATCTTCTTCAACCTCGCTGCCTATAGCAATATCCCCTCTCTTTATATGGAATATCACTCAAATTCAAAGCAACAACGCAAGCCTTCTTTGCAACGACAACAACGAATGGTCAAACCGATGACTGAGATGATGAATTGCAATAACAACAGAAGCAAATGAAATAATGGTTATGCTGAAGATATGCAACAACAACTACAGAAGCAACAGAAATGATGATCGTGGTGATGATTTGCAACAACAACACTGGTGGGATTTGACGACTAATGCAATTGAGTATCAGCAAGAACGCAATAATGCACTGAAACCAAACCAATGCTGGACAACAACAACAATACTCCAAGAATAATCAGAGCAGTATGGTCGGACAAATGTTTGATGACGTCAGCACCACGTTGAAACCACAGAAATAGTAAAAATCTTATTAATTTTCAGGAAACTTAAGTTTTTGTTGGGCGCCAATTGTAGGGAATGGATGAAGGGTCCAACCCTAGGATATATTAAGGGCAGGATGAAGGGTCCAACCCTAGCAGTTTTGAGGGCAAGATTAAGGGTCCAACCCTAGTGGTTTTATATTTCATTAAATTATGAATTTTATGAACAAATCCTAACCAGACGAAACGTCCTAGCTGGATAATGTTCAGTTTAATTTTATATTTATTTTACGGGCCAAGTCAGACTTAAAAGTCCTAACTTGTCCTCCTATGAGTTTCTTCCGCTTTAAATAATGAGACAACTGTCTTCGTTGAATGCTATTAGAAGAAGGATTTTATTTTTCACAAAGTTTAAGACTAAGCCTACAAGTGTTTGACAAACTTAATCTGTTATACACTCAAAACAAAAGAAAACATGTTATACAAACGAGAGTGAGAGTACTCACTATAGATCATATGACAAAACGTATAATAAAGAAAGAGACAAATGCTATTAGGTGAGTGATAATGATTCGAGTGTAAAATTGCAAATGAGAGAATAAATCCATGGTATATAAATCAATGGTATAAGTTAATGTTACAAATGGTAAAAATATCAATGGTATAAATCAAAACTCAAAAGAGTGTTTTAATATTTAACGTTAAAGAGAAATTGGTTACACTCAAGCAAAAATCTAAGTTCAAATAAAATTAAAGTGCATTACGTATAATATCAAAAATATAATTATCTTCAATGTGATTTATATAAAAGCTGCTTCTACAATTTTATTTTATTTTATTTTATTTTATTTTATTTTATTTTATTTTATTTTATTTTATTTTATTTTATTTTATTTTATTTTATTTTATTTTATTTTATTTTATTTTATTTTATTTTATTTTATTTTATTTTATTTTATTTTATTTTATTTTATTTTATTTTATTTTATTTTATTTTATTTTATTTTATTTTATTTTATTTTATTTTATTTTATTTTATTTTATTTTATTTTATTTTATTTTATTTTATTTTATTTTATTTTATTTTATTTTATTTTATTTTATTTTATTTTATTTTATTTTATTTTATTTTATTTTATTTTATTTTATTTTATTTTATTTTATTTTATTTTATTTTATTTTATTTTATTTTATTTTATTTTATTTTATTTTATTTTATTTTATTTTATTTTATTTTATTTTATTTTATTTTATTTTATTTTATTTTATTTTATTTTATTTTATTTTATTTTATTTTATTTTATTTTATTTTATTTTATTTTATTTTATTTTATTTTATTTTATTTTATTTTATTTTATTTTATTTTATTTTATTTTATTTTATTTTATTTTATTGCATTTTTTTTATTTTGTCAACTAATAAGCCCTCGAAGATCAAAAAGTTCGGATTTGAAGGATGTCATCTCTCCTTCAAGTAGAAAATAAATAACCCTCCATTCATGTCGGTGTTTTTGTTTTCGGTAGCATAAACATCTGCCATCGGCAACCTTGGCAACCTTGTTATCATTGAATATAGTGTTTTTTGTTGTTGTAATTTGCTTGTAACCACTTGAATCATAACTAGGCCCTTTAAGCTCACAACCTCTTATATTCACTCTCTCTCTTTCTCTGTCTCGCACCCACTTCAAACCATTTACCTTGCCAGTCTCTCTAACACTTGTGGGAGCAAAAAAAAGAGAAACTCAAGCACCTATCTTTAAACACCTTTCCATACGTACTCATACACCAAAGCAGTAGCACAGATAAAAAACTATCAAACTCCACAACATCAGTTTGTGTATGACTTAAGGTAATTTGCAATTTTTTGTTGTTATTTTCCATTTTTTTTCCCCTCTACCTTTTATCTTGGTGAGTTTTTGTTTTACTTTGTTATACAATTTGCCGTTTTTTTTTCTTGGGTGCGGGGGTCTTTGTTTTGTAGCCCAGTGTTGCCTGGCATTGCTATTTTTGCCTCAATTCCTTTATGTGTTCAAAGGTTACTGAACATGTAATGGCGGTTTTTTCCATTTTTCGAATTTATGATACCTCAATGGGTCTTTTTTTTACAATCTATTGCTTGTAAGTGTGAGTATGGCAAGTGTAGAGCAAATTGAAGAGTAATTTGTGTAGCTGCTATAAGGGGTTTTGTTTTTTTTTGTTTGTGTTGCAAAGGTTTTTTTTAGTTGTTGTGCAAGTACTAGGGCTCAGCATAACTGGTATAAGAAAACAAATAGGCATAGTTTTTTGCCCAAAACACAACACAAGATTTGCTAGCAGATCAATGCTACGATAGGAAAGTATTTGAAGTGATTGCTAGCAAGTGTGAAAGAGTTAGAATCAGAACTGTACGGGAGATCGGTTTATAGAGGAGCTGTATTAGGCTATAAACCGATTCATGTCATATTCGACACGTATGTTTAAGGTCATGAGAGAAACCGTTGAACAAAATTTCAGACAAATCGGAAAATACTTGCTCTCTTTAGCGGCTCAAGAAGTCAAGACCCCACATCGGATTATATGGCAGCTATATCAGGTTATGGACAGATTTGAATTCTTGGCACAGTTGTTGAATGCCATAACAAAACACCTCATGCAAAATTTCAGCTAAATCAAATAATAATTGCGCCCTCTAGTGGCTCGAGAAGTCAAGATCCCAGATCGGTTTATACGGCAGCTATATCAGGTTATGAACCAATTTAAACCATTCTTAATACAGTTGTTGAAAGTTATAACAAAACATTTCATGCAAAATTTCAGCCAAATCGGATAATAATTGCGCCCTCTAGTGGCTCTAGAAGTCAAGACCCCAGATCGGTTTATATGGCAGCTATATCAGGTTATGGATCGATTTGAACTATTCTTAGCACAGTTGTTGAATGTGATAATGAAACACCTCATGCGAAATTTCAGTCAAATCGGAAAGGAATTGTGCCCTCTAGACGCTGAAGAAGTCAAGACCCCAGATCGGTTTATAAGGCAGCTATATAAGGTTATGCATCGATTTGAACCATACTTGGCACAGTTGTTGGATACCATAACAAAACACGTCGTGCGAAATTTCATTCCAATCGGATAAGAATTGCGCCCTCTAGAGGCCCAAAAAGTCAAGACCCACGATCGGTTTATATGGCAGGTATATCAAAACATAGACCGATATGGCCTATTTACAATCCCAACCGACCTACACTAATAAGAATTTTTTTTAATTTATTATTATATTTATTTATTATAATTAAGGATTTATTTATTATAATTAAGAATTGCGCCCTCTAGAGGCTGAAGAAGTCAAGACCCCATATCGGTTTATATGGCACCTATATAAGGTTATGAACCGATTTGAACTATACTTAGCATAGTTATTGGAAGTGATACCAAAACACCCCATGCAAAATTTCAGGCAAATTGGATAAGATATACGCCCTCTAGAGGTTCAAGAAGTCAAGACCCCAGATCGGTTTATATGGCACCTATATAAGGTTATGAACCGATTTGAACTATACTTAGCATAGTTATTGGAAGTGATACCAAAACACAAAATGCAAAATTTCAGGCAAATCGGATAGGCCCATAGACATACTTATTTCAATGTGGCTTAGATCGGTCCATATTTGGATATAGCTGTCATATATACCGATCCGCCGATTATGGGTCTTAGGCACATAAATGGCTCATTTAGTGTCCGATTTTGCCAAAATTTGGGACAGTGAGTTATTTTAGGCCACTAGACATCTTAATTCTTCAATTTGTCTCAGATCGGTCCAGATTTGGATATAGCTGACATATAGACCGATCCCCGATTCAAGGTTTTGGGCCCATAAAAGGCGCATTTATTGTCCGAGTTCTCTGAAATATGGGATAATGAGTTGTGTTATGCCCCTCGACATAATTCTGAAATATGGCATAAATCGGTTAAGATTTGGATATAGCTGCCATATAGACCGATCTCTTGATTTAAGGTTTTGAACCCATAAAAGGCGCTTTTATTGTCCGATTTCGCCGAAATATGGGACAGTGAGTTGTGCTAGGACCTTCGACATCCCTCTTCAATTTGGCTGAGATCGGTCCAGATTTGAATATAGCTGCCATATAGACCGATCTCTCGCTTTAATGTCTTGGGCCCATAAAAGGCGCACTTATTACCCGATTTCGCCGAAATTTGGGACAGTCAGTTGTGTTCAGCCAATCGACATTCTTCTTCAATTTGGCGCTAATCGGTTCAGATTTGGATTTAGCTGCCATATTGACTGATCCCCGATTTAAGATTTCGGGCCCATAAAAGGCGCATTTATTGTCCGATGTCCCCGAAACTTGGGACAGTACTTTGTGTTAGGCTCTTCGACATTTTTGTGCAACTTGGCCCAAATCGGTCCAGATTTTGATATAGCTGTCATATAGATCGATATCTCGATCTAAATTTTTGGCTCCATAAAAGGCGCATTTATAATCCGTTTTTACTGAGATTTGTCACAGTGACTTATGTTAGGCTCTTCGACATCCGTGTCGTATGTGGTGCAGATCGGTTTACTTTAAGATAAAGCTAATGACTGGTACTTATTAGTATTTGGTCCAAATCGGAACATATTTCGATGTAACTGCTATGGGACATAAGGTATGCAATTTTCAGTGGATTTCGATGAAAGGTAGTTCACATATAAACCCGAGTCGGTGGATATCCAAAGTTCGGCCCGGTCGAACTAAACACATTTTTACTTGTTTTTTTTTATATCCTCCACCTTAGGATGGGGGTATACAAATTTCGTCATTCTGTTTGTAACTACTCAAAATATTCGTCTGAGACCCCATAAAGTTTATATTTTCTTGATCGTCGTGACATTTTATGTCGATCTAGCCACGTCCGTCCGTCTGTCCGTCCGTCCGTCCGTTCGTCTGCCTGTCGAAAGCACGCTAACTTCCGAAGGAGTAAAGCTAGCCGCTTGAAATTTTGCACAAATACTTCTTACTAGTGTAGGTCGGTTGGTATTGTAAATGGACCATATCGGTCCATGTTTTGATATAGCTGCCATATAAACCGATCTTGGGTCTTGACTTCTTGAGCCTCTGGAGTGCGCAATTCTTATCCGATTGGAATGAGATTTTACACGACGTGTTTTGTTATGATATCCAACAACTGTGCCAAGTACGGTTCATATCGGTCCATAACCTGATATAGCTGCCATATAAACCGATCTTGTGTCTTGACTTCTTGAGCCTCTAGAGTGCGCAATTATTATCCGATTTGCCTGATTTGTACGACGGATTCTCATGACCATCAACATACGTGTTTATTATGGTCTGAAACGGCCTATAGCCCGATATAGCTCCCATATAAATCGATCTCTCTATTTTACTTCTTGGGCCCGCAAAGGGCGCAATTCTTATTCGAATTGGCTGACATTTTACACAGGTCTCCCACATGTAATTTAATTGTGGGCCAAACCGGACCATATCTTGATATCGCTCGAATAGCAGAGCAAATCTTTTCTTATATCCTTTTTTGCCTTAGAAGAGATGTCAGGAAAAGAACTCGACAAATGCGATCTATGATGGAGGGTATATAAGATTCGGCCCGGCCGAACTTAGCACGCTTTTACTTGTTTTACCCTACACCACTACGATCGTCTTCATAGTTGGTATGGACATTTCGTTCGGCCTAGAGACGAAGCCTATTGAAATTGGGAAAATCGGTTCCGATTTGGATATAGCTCCCATATATATGTTTGTTCGATTTGCAGTAATACTGCTATAAAATGGTTATTTGTTAAGCGATTCTCTTGAGTTTTGTTGGGAAGGATTTTCTCTAGACTCTCGACATTACTGGTGGATTTTATAAAAATCGGTCCAGATTTGGATATAGCTTTCATATATATGTTCGTCCGATTTGCAGTAATAATGCAATAAAATGGTCAATTGTTAAGCGTTTCTCGTAAATTTTGTTAGAAAGGATTTTCTCTAGAATCTCGACATTACTAGTGGATTTTATGGATATCGGTTCAGATTTGGATATAGCTTTCATATATATGTTCGTCCGATTTGCAGTAATACTGTATAAAACGGTCATTTGTTAAGCGATTTTCTTGAGTTTTGTTAGGAAGGATTTTCTCTAGACTCTCGACATTACTAGTGGATTTTATGGAAATCGGTCCAGGTTTAGATATAGCTTTCATATATATGTTCGTCCGATTTGCAGTAATAATGCAATGAAATGGTCGTTTGTTAAGCGATTCTCTTGAATTTTGTTACGAAGGATTTTCTCTAGACTCTCGACATTACTAATGAATTTTATGGAAATCGGTTGAGATTTAGATATAGCTTCCATATATATGTTCGTCCGATTTGCAGTAATAATGCAATAAAGTGGTTATTTATTAAGCGATTCTCTTGAGTTTTGTTGGGAAGGATTTTCTCTAGACTCTCGACATTATTAGTGGATTTTATGGAAATCGGTTCAGATTTAGATATAGCTTCCATATATATATATCGTCCGATTTTTACTCCTAGAGCCACTGCAAGCGCATTTATCGACCAATCTTGCCAAAATTTTGTACAATTCTTTCCCCGACAACTTCCACAATATCTATAAATTTCGATCGAAATCGGTACAGATTTAGATATAGGTGTCATATATATATGTTCGTCCGATTTTCTAATTTATTGAGAAATTTTGCCAAAATTTTGCGCAACACTTTCCTTGACGTCTACCCCGATATCTAAGAAGTTTGCTCGAAATCTGTTCAGATTTAGATATAGCTCCCATATATATATGTTCGTCCGATTTTAAGAAATATTACAATAAAGTGCTCATTTGTTAAACGATTTTCTCGAAATTCGGCATGAAGGATGTTCTTATGACTTTCGACATTACTGGTGAGTTTCGTAGAAATCGGTTCAGATTTAGATATAGCTGTCATATATATATATCGCCCTATTTTCACTCCTAGAGCCACTGCAAGCGCATTTATCGACCAATCTTGCCAAAATTTTTTACAATTCTTTCCCCGACGTCTTTCACAATATCTATAAATTTCGGTCGAAATCGGTTCAGATTTAGATATAGGTGTCATATATATATGTTCGTCCGATTTTCACTTCTAGAGTCACAACAACCTAATTTATTGACCAATCTTGCCAAAACTTGCGCAACGCTTTCCTTGACGTCTACCCCGATATCTAAGAAGTTTGCTCGAAATCGGTTCAGATTTAGATATAGCTGTCATATATGTAAATCGCCCGATTTTTACTCCAAGAGCCATTGCAAGCGCATTTATCGACCAATCTTGCCAAAATTTTGCGCAACGCTTTCCTTGACGTCTACCCCGATATCTAAGAAGTTTGCTCGAAATCGGTTCAGATTTAGATATAGCTGTCATATATGTAAATCGCCCGATTTTTACTCCCAGAGCCATTGCAAGCGCATTTATTGACCAATCTTGCCAAAATTTTGCACAACGCTTTCCTCGACGACTACCATGTTATCTGAGAAGTTTGCTCGAAATCGGTTCAGAATTAAAAATAGCTCCCATATATATGTTCTTCAGATTTTAGCTAATTTGCAATAATGTTGTCATTTGTCACCCGTAGTTATAAAATTTGAACATATGCTTGAAATGTGGTACGAATTGTTTAATAACCCTTTTGAAAACATCCGCCGAGGTCCATCAAAATTGGTTTAGAATTGGATAAAGCCCCCACATTGTACTTATAGGGAAGGTGTAGGGTATTATACAGTCGGCACCGCCCGACTTTTGCCCTTCCTTAAAGGTTTCTTTGACATCTTTCAACAAGCAGAAATCTTTACCTTTATGGGCTTACTTTTTTCTTCCCTCCCTCGTTCTCACAAAATTTATTGAATTTTCTTGTCGTGGGCATGTGTGTCTGCGTGACCGCTTACCGCTCTCACCACCATGTCAAATGTCAGTTCGATTATAAAAATAAATTCTTTAATTATTCATTTCAATTATATCCGTTTCCTATGCTGTCTGTCAATGCCTATTAAATATGCCATATTGTTAGCAACCTCGAAAACCAGAAATGTGTTTGTTTAAAAATCAAAAAGAAAAAAACAACCAACCAACCAACCTATCTATTTGTAATGAAATTGGTTTTAATGTCATTGTTATGTGTCAATTTCCTCCTGCATGTTATGGCATAGTAGGGACGTATGAAGGAATTTGCCGCCTCCTACAGCGGGGAGTCACATTTGTGTGCTGAAGAGGCTAAATAAAACCCACATTCGTTTAATTAAAAACAGAAACATAGAAAGAGAGAGAGAGAGAGGGAGAGAGACAGAGTATGGTGGGGTAAATAAATTACTATAGCCTGAAATTGAGTATAAAATTGAATTGGAGATTGTTATAAATTTTTATGGGCCAAAGCTTTATAACCATATAACACAAAATCGATGGGTGTTGCTAAGGGAGTGCGATTTTCTGCTGGCTTTGTGAATTTCCCTTGAATTGAATCGCATAGTGGGTGTTTGAGAGAGAGATGGGGGGAAAGAGGCAGCCAAACTTTGGGTTTTTCCCGCACAAATCCAAAATAGCAAAACTAAAATCAATCAATGTCATTTCAAAGTGAATATCTATGCAAACTAAATTTACAAAAAAAAATACCCTCAAATATCCATGTAACAATTGAATAACATTCAAGCATTGTTGCTAGTTTATCAGTCATCAGTATGGGATTTAAATTTATTGCTATTGCCAGCACTCAGCGTTTTTTTTTCCTTTGTAACGAATTCTGGACTGCTCCTCCATTCGTTGGATGGTTTTTTTTTTCTCTTCCTTTCATGGCTTAGCCATTGAATAAAGAACTAATTTTAGATAGAATCTTCCAGTGGATTTTTTGTGTTTTAGTATTCTGCAGACAACAAATTTGAGAACAAAGAAAAATGATAACAAGAGCATAAAATATTTGGCTTTGTAAGGAATAACTAAATTTTTGGAAAAAAAAAAGCAAGACAAAGACGTCGAAAAACGTGCAAATAATAAACTACGAAAGAGCTGGTGTAAATGGTTGTTTTCAAACAACACAAAGAATTGAATTTGTTTGTTATTAAATTTTTTAAAAAAAATTATTTTGTTACTTTTGTTGAGCTATTTAATGCTTGGACAATTTTTAAAGTAAGTATGAGTGTGCAGAATAAGATATAATTCTTATAAACCATACGCCAGGGTGGTCATTCAAATTAATATAAATCATACAACACGGTGTACGGTACTTCATATTAACAAGCTTTAGTCCAAAACATCAGTTGTTGCTGAATTTGTAATTGCTCTGAAGTAAAGGATTGCCGTTAGGGTCAAATCCAATAATCCATTATCGGGAAGTGGGTCTATAAGGCAGCTATATTCAAAATATGATATGAATTGGACAAAACTCGTCAAGAAAATTAAGGTAACTAATGCTGTTGTGACGCGGAAAGCCGAGTCGCTCGTTTTTGTTCCCACGTATACAGTGCCAGTGCAACTTACGTTGTGACATCTAGTTTTAAAGTTGTTGAGTGAATGAATTGAATTCCTGATCTTAGTCTGTTTTGCCGCAAATCTGAAATTAGCGTAGTTAGTCTATTTTATCAAAGCATCGAACGTTTTTGTATGGTAATTGTCAACGGAAAACATAGGCTTAACACCACACAAGAGTTAAATTCTGCAATGAACGACTCGACTCGGCATTACCAATAGAGGGAATTTGTGTAAACAAGATACAGTTGTCCCGAAGAGTACCAAAAGGGCAAGGCCAGCTTGAAAAGGGACAGTTAAGTGGGAAGTGAAGTTGTGGCAGTAACCAGGTAAATGGAGTAAAAACAAGTACAAACGGTTTAAGTTCGGCCCTGCTGAACTTTGGACAATTGCTGGAAGTCATAACAGTACACTACATGCAAAATTTCGGCCAAATCGGACAAAAATTGCGGCTTGTAAAGGCTCAAGAAGTTAAATCGGAAGGTCGGTTTATATTTGAACTATACCTGGTTAGAATCGTACTTAACATAGCCATTGGAAATCATAAAGGAACACTATGTGCAAAATTTCAGTCAAATGGGATAAAAATCGCGGCTTCCAGGGGCTCAAGAAATCAAATAGGGAGATCGGTTTATATAGGAGCTATATCAGGTTTTAGACCAATTTGGACATCACTTAGTGCAGTTATTGAAAGTCATAATAGAACACGACATGCAAGATTTTAGCCAAATCGGAAAAAATTGAGGCTCTCAGGTGCTCAAGAAGTCAAATCGGGAGATCGGTATATAGGAGAGCTATATTAGGTTACAGACCGATCGGAATTGTACTTAACATAGCAATTGGAAGTTATAACGGAACACAACGTCAAAATTTCAGCCAAATCGGAGAAAAAGTGCGGCTTCCAGGACATCAAGAAGAAAATCGTGAGATCGGTTTATATCTAAATCTCAACCGATATGGCCCATTTGCAATCCCCAACGGCCAACATCAATATTCAGTAACTGTTCGAAATTTCATGCGGTTAGCTCTACGCGTTCGACCGCTGTCGGGATTTCGACAGACGGACATGGCTAGATTGAGTCAGAACGTCGAGAAGATCAAAAATGTATATAGTTTATGGGGTCTTAGGCGATTATTTCGAGGTTTTATTAAAGGAATGACTAAATTAGAACACCCCCAACCTATGGTGGTGGGTACAAAAATAAATTCTTTAAACTGAATTGACAGTTTTCGTGCTAAAGTCGTGCATAAAAATGATAATCGAACCACAAATGCCTTCGTATATTGCAAAATATGACGCACTGCTCAGTCAAAACTGCAAAGAGTTAAATGCCCCCGAAACTAGTGGAGATATCGTAGACCTCATGCGGGATATTTTGTAGGGATTTTGAGCACGGCGGGGCCGAACTCTGGATACCCACCACCTAGAGCAAATATGTAAACCACCTTTCGTCATAAATCCGTGAAAAATGCATATTTTATGCCCCACAGCAGCTATATCGAAATATGGTTCGATTTGGATCAAATTCGGCACTGACATTGAGTGGTCTAATAAGACTTAAGTCATTGTTCAATTTTGTTGAACAAAATATTGGCCTTTTTGGCACTTATATCCAAATATAGACCAATCTGCAACACATACGATATAGACCGATCTGTGTCAAATTTCAGCAAAATCGGACTATAAATGCGCCTTTTATGGGCCCAAAACCAAAACCTTAAATCGAGAGATCGGTATCATTGTCAGCTATATTCAAATCTGGACTGATGTGTGCCAAATTGAACAGGGATGTCGAGTGGCCTAACACAACTCACTGTCCTAAATTTTGGCAAAGTTAGACAATAACTTCGCTTTTTATGGGCCCAAGAACTTAAGTCGAGAGATCGGTCTATATACCAGCTATATCCAAATCTGAACCGATCAGGGCTTAATTGAAGAGGGATGCCGAGTTGCCTCATAAAACTCACTCTCTCAAATTTCGGCGAAATCGGACTATAAATGCGCCTTTTATGGGGCCAAGATTTAAATCTACAGATCGGTCTATATGGCAGCTATATCCAAATTTGGACCGTTCTGGGCCAAATTAAAGAAGGATATCGAAAAGCTTAACACAACACACTGTCTCAAAATTTGGCGAAATCGGATAATAAATGTGGCTTTTATGGGCCTAAGACCTTAAATAGAGAGATCGGTTTATATGGCAGCTATATTCAAATCTAGACCGATCTGGGCCATATGGAAGAAGAATGTCGGGGGGCTTAATACAACTCACTGTCATAAATTTCAGCAAAATCGGTTAATAAATGGGGCTTTAATGGGCCTTAGAACCTAAATCAGCGGATGGGTCTATATGGCAGTTATAACCAAATCTGGACCGATCTGCGCCAAATTGCAGGGAGAAGATGAAAGGCCTAAAAGAGCTCACTGTCCCAAATTTTGATAAAATCGGATCAATCAATGCGCCTTCTATCGGTCCAAGACCTTAAATCGAAATATCGGTTTATATGGCAGCTATATCCAAATCTGGACGGATCTGGGCCAAATTCAAGAAGGATGTCGAGTGGCGCAACGCAACTCACTGTCCCGACTTTTCGCCAAATCGGACACTAAATGCATTTTGTATGGGCCCAAAACTTTAAATCGAGAGATCGGTCTATATGGCTGCCATATGCAATTCTGAACCGATCGAGGCTTAATTGAAGAAGAATGTCGAGTAGCCTTACGCAACTCACAGTCTAAAATTTCAGCAAAATCTGATGATAAATGAGGCTTTATGGGCGTAAGACCTTTAATCGGCAGATTGGTCCATATAGGGTCTAAATCAAGATATAGTACGATATGGCACATCTTCGAACCTAACCTGCCTATGAACAAAAGAAGAATCTGTGCAAAGTTTCTGCTCAATATCTCTATTTTTAAAGACAGTAGCGTGATTTCAACAGACAAACGGACAGACAAACGGACAGACAAACGGACAGACAAACGGACAGACAGACGGAAAGACAGACGAACAGTCATGCCTAGATCGTC
>NC_081554.1:184738984-184816337 GCF_963082655.1 Stomoxys calcitrans | reverse complement strand
CTTATCCTTATCCTTATCCTTATCCTTATCCTTATCCTTATCCTTATCCTTATCCTTATCCTTATCCTTATCCTTATCCTTATCCTTATCCTTATCCTTATCCTTATCCTTATCCCTTATCCTTATCCTTATCCTTATCCTTATCCTTATCCTTATCCTTATCCTTATCCTTATTCTTATCCTTATCCTTATCCTTATCCTTATTCTTACCCTAACCTCTCTAACGGTGTCCTTGTGCCTGTCTTGAAATTTAACGATGTCCCTGAGTTCGTCTGTCCGTACGTCTATCTGACCGTCTGCCAGTTGTAATCATTATATATAAATTGTAGTTTGTCCATACATAGGTTAAGTTCTTGACCGGGCAAAGTCGGTCCATACCCAGCTATAGCTGCAATATAGACCGATCTTCCTATTTATGTTGTTGGGTTCATAAAAATAGCATTTAACCCTGAATCTCTATATGGCCCATTTATAATCCGATTTCGATTCAATCTTGCACACTGAGTTGGCCACGTTAGTATCGAATTTATTGCAGATCGAATCATATTTCGATATAAATGCTATGGGTTGGATATAAATGAGGCCTTTGTACCGAATTTGACAAAATGTGGTTAATATATATATCCGAAGTGGTTGGTTGGTGGGTGTCCAAAGTTGCGGGTATTTAGGTTCGATCCGACTGAACTTGATTTCCTTTCTTCTTTCACCAACTTCTAGTTTTGTTTGGACTATAGGCCGTATGATTCATATTAATTTATAGGACCCCTATGCGTATGATTTATACTAATAGACATTTATTTTGCATTTTGAACTTTTTAAATAAAAAATTTTGAAAAATCTGGCAATAAAATATTTAAGCAAATAAAATTTTATTATAGTATGTACCTCCTCCTTCATGCCAATACTCGGTACAATTGTTTATGCCTTAGTGCTTACTGGCTGGCTGACTGACTGTCTGCCTGGCTGGAAGTGTGGTTGTATTGCGATAAGTAAGCCTACCAGTATTTGTTTTGCTATTTTGCCAATAAATTGTAATCGACAAAACTTTTGGCTCTTGATAGGTTTATTTTTTCACAATTTATTGAATGATATTTGTTTTCGATATAAAACTACTGCTACTTACAAAATACAAACAGAGCAGAGAGAGATTTGCCAGATACAGTTATACAGATACTATACAAACACAACACACATACACACACACCCACACATACATAGACACATTTTATACCTAAGTAAACTGCAAGCTAAGCCTTAGAATTTGTTGGAATATTTATTCGCATATTCTATCTAGCCTTGCCATGGTTTGGCCCCACCTACTCTCTGCCACCCCCCTTGACATTCAAAATATGCCAAATGTCATTTAGTTGCTAACATGTACTCGTACTGTTGTTCTGGCCAGGGTTAAAGCCCTGCAGGCTTGTATTGACAGTGACATACACAGTTTTGCTTGGGGGGGGAGGGAAGTATGAGGGCTGAAATTGTTTGGTAAATAAAAGTAAGTGTAGTGGTATACACTCGAAATGTCCTTATACTTGCCTGAGTATAAATTGTTTGATTATCATATACATGGCCGTCGTACTTACTACGACTACAGTTGGACAGTACAGTACAGACAGAAATTGTAAATCTTAAATGGAATTTGAATTTGTCGAAAACGTACATCGTGTCTCTTGTGTTGAAATTTTCCTAGTATTCATGAAATATTTATGTAGATCTATTTTCATTCATTTTGTTGTGTGTTGGTATTTATAAGCCCAAGAATTAAAAAAAAAAACAAAACAAATATCAAATAAGAATTTTCATAAATGTTGTATGCAAAAATTATGAGTTTTAAACAATAGTTTCTAATTGAAATTGAATAGAAAAGCAATTTGGAATTTATTTTTTTAGTTTTGCCAACTTGGAAGGATAAAATCAGTAAAAATGAAACAAACATTACATGGATGGCATGGTGAAGAAAAAAAATAATTCAAGTGAAACAAGTAAAAAGGCGTTAAGTTTGGCCAGGCCGAACTTTGGATACCCACCACCTTAGATATATATGTAAACCACCTTTCGTCAAAATCCGGTGAAAAGTGCATACCTTATGCCCCATAGCAGCTATACCGAAATATATTCCGATTTGAACCAAATTCTATTGGTTGCCCAAAAAGTAATTGCGGATTTTTTAAAAGAAAGTAAATGCATTTTTAATAAAATTTAGAATGAACTTTAATCAAATATACTTTTTTTACACTTTTTTTCTAAAGCAAGCTAAAAGTAACAGCTGATAACTGACAGAAGAAAGAATGCAATTACAGAGTCACAAGCTGTGAAAAAATATGTCAACGCCGACTGTATGAAAAATCCGCAATTACTTTTTGGGCAACCCAATAATAAGCACAAGTCATTGTTCAATTGTGTATAAAAAAATATTGGTCTTTTAGAAGCTATATCGAAAAATAAACCGATCTGAACTATAAACGACACGGAAGTCGAAAAGCCTAACATAAGTCACTATGTCCAATTTCAGTGAAATCGTGTTATAAATGCGCCTTTTATGGGGCCAAGACTTTAAATCTAGATATCGGTCTATATGGCAGCTATATCGAAATCTGGACCGATCTGTGCCATATTGCAGAAGTATGTCGAGGGGCCCAACACAACTCACTGTCCCAAATTTCGAGGACATCGGGCAATAAATGTGCCTTTTATGGCTCCAAAACCTTAAATCGTGAGATCGGTCTATATGACAGCTATATTCATATCTGGACCGATCTGAGCCAAATTAAAAAAGGATGTCGAAGGACCTAAGACAACTCACTGTCCCAAATTTCGGCGACATCGGGCAATAAATGCGCCTTTTATGGCCCCAAAACTTTAAATCGAAAGATCGGTCTATATGGCAGCTATATCCATATCTGAATCGATCTGGGCCAAATTGACTATAGATATCAAGGGGCCTAGTACAACCCACTGTCCCAAATTTCAGCAAAATCCGATAATTAATGTGGCTTTTATGGGCCTAATATCCAAAATCGGCGGATCGGCCTACATGGCAGCTATATCCAAATCTGGACCGATCTGAACCAAAGTAAAGAAGGATGTCGAAAACACTAACACCACTCTCTGTCCCAAATTTCACCAAAATCGGATAATAAATGTGGCTTTTATGGGCCTAAAGCCCTAAATCGGAAAATCGGTCTATAGCTATATCCAAATCTGGACCGATTAAGGCCAAATTGAAAAAGTATGTCGAAGGGCTTAACACAATTCACTGTCCCAAATTTCAGCAAAATAGGATAATAAATGTGGCTTTTATGGGCCTAAAACCTTAAATCGGCGGATCGGTCTACATGGCAGCTATATCCAAATCTGGACCGATCTGGGCCAAATTGATAAAGTATGTCGAAGGGCTTAACACAACTCACTGTCCCAAATTTCAGCAAAATCGGATAATAAATGTGGCTTTTATGGGCCTAAGACCTTAAATCGGCGGATCGGTCTACATGGCAGCTATATCCAAATCTGGACCGATCTGGGCCAAATTGAAAAAGTATGTCGAAGGGCTTAACACAACTCACTGTCTTAAATTTCAGCCCCATCGGACAACAAATGCGCATTTTTTGGTCCCAAAACCTAAAACCAAGAGATCGGTCTATATGGCAGCTATATCCAAATCTGAACAGATCTGAGCCAAATTGAAGAAGAATGTCGAAAGCACTAACACAACTCACTGTCCCAAATTTCAGCAAAATCGGATAATAAATGTGGCTTTTATGGGCCTAAGACCTTAAAACGAAAGATCGGTCTATATGACAGCTATATCCAAATCTGAACAGATCTGAGCCAAATTGAAAAAGTATGTCGAAGGGCTTAACACAACTCACTGTCCCAAATTTCAGCAAAATAGGATAATAAATGTGGCTTTTATTGGCCTAAGACCCAAAATCGGTGGATTGGTCTACATGGCAGCTATATCCAAATCTGGACCGATCTGGGCCAAATTGGGGAAGGGCGTCAAAGAGCCCAACACAACTCACTGTCTTAAATTTCAGCCACATCGGCCAACAAATGCGCCTTTTGTGGTCCCAAAACCTAAAACCGAGAGATCGGTCTATATGGCAGCTATATCCAAATCTGAACCGATTAAGGCCAAATTGAAGAAGAATGTCGAAAGCACTAACACAACTCACTGTCCCAAATTTCAGCAAAATCGGATAATAAATGTGGCTTTTATGGGCCTAAAACCCAAAATCGGTGGATCGGTCTATATGACAGCTATATCCAAATCTGGACCGATCTGGACCAAATTGAAGAATAATGTCGAAGGGTCTAATACAACTCTCTGTCTCAAATGACAGCCATATCCAAATCTGGACCGATCTGGTCCAAATTGAAGAAGGATGTTGAAGGGCCTTACGCAACCCGCAGTCCCAAATTTCAGCAAAATCGGATAATAAATGTGACTTTTATGGGCCTAAGACCCTAAATCGGGGGATCGGTCTATATGGGGGCTATATCACGATATAGTCCGATATAGCCCATCTTCGAACTTAACCTGCTTGTGGACAAAAAAAGAAACTGTGCAAAGTTTCAGCTCAATATATCTATTTTTAAAGACTGTAGTGTGATTTCAACAGACAAACGGATTAACAGACAGACGGACGGACATGGCTAGTTCGTCTTAGATCACCCATCCTTCGGTGATGGGTATAAAAACGTATAAAATTTTTCCTATCTGAACGATACTCAGCACGTATGTCGATGGGCCTTACGCAGCTCACTGTGCAAAGTTTTAGAGAAATCTGGTTAGGTTAGGTTGAAAAGAGATATCGGTTCAGATTTAGATATATCTTCCATATAAACCAATCGCCCGATTTGACTTCTTGAGCCCCTGGAAGCCGCAATTTTTATCCCATTTTGCTAAAAATTTTAAAGTAGTGTTTCCTTATGACTTGCAACAACTGCGATAAGTATGGTCTAGATCGGTTAATAACCTGATATAGCTCCCATATAAACCGTTCGCCCGATTTGACTTCTTGAGCCTTTACAAGCCGCAATTTTTGTCCGATTTGGATGAAATTTCCCACGTAGTGCTGTGTTATGATTTCCAACGACTGTTTCAAGTGCGGTTTGAATCAGTCTATAACCTGATATAGCTCCCATATAAACCCATCTCCCGATTTGAATTCTTGAGTCCTTACAAGCGGCAATTTTTGTCCGATTTGGATGAAATTTTGCTGGCGGTGTTCTGTTACGACTTTTACGGGTCATTTCAGTCTATAACCTGCTATAGCTCCAATGTAAAAGAAGAAGTCGATCATCCCTGTTCGGTTCCTAGAAGCTTTAATTTTTGCCGGTTTGACAGAAGTTTGGTAGCGGGTAAGCGGTCATATTCTCTCTCTAGGTGCTCGTAGAAAATATCCTTGTTCTGCTCGTCTTTGTCTTCCGTCGGGGCATGGGCACAAATAAGGCCGATGTTGAAAAATTTGGCTTTTATGCGGATTGTGGCTAGCCTCTCATCCATCGGAGTAAAGTTGGAGACAAGGTGTTTCAGTCTCCGACTAACCACAGTTACACAGTCCACAAAGTTAAATTTTTAAAAATTGTTTTGTAGACATGGTTGTGTTAACTGGGGGGGGTTAAAAAAAAAATTTTGCTTCATGTCAATGTAGCCTTCCAATCCAATCAATTTTCTTGTTTACATTCCTATTGAAATTCTTTCGTTTTCTTGGCTGTAAAAGGGCGTTGCTCATGTTCCATCTCTAATAACTTTACTCGGACTCATTTTTTATGAGTTTTTATTTTTTTGTATTTTCCAAAAATCCCAGCAAATCATAAAGCAACGCTCATCTGCAAAAATCTATGCTTTGAGATATAGCAAAATTTGCTGTTTTTTTTCCTTTCGTCTCCCTATTCTCAGTACTGCATAGCCATTATGCGCGCCTTTGTAATGTTAGCCAAAAAATATTTGTAATCTCCCTCACCCACTAACCCAAACTGGTACGGGCGATGTAGGGCAAAGATTCTAGGAAGTCCTTCGAATTTTTTTTCTGCCCAGACAACAACAAGAGCTCATTATGAAATTGTTATGACACCAAACACCCTGCAAAGATTGAGAGGGAAAGATAAAAGACAAAACAAAGTTTCAAAAACATTCTGACGGCAAATGCCAAGGCTCTACCCTCCCTCCTCTTCGTAAAGAGAACTTAGCCAAGGCAAATTTATTGGAAAAAATTCAAATCATCAAACAAGCCAAAGATAATGTTCAGTGAGCATTTTGCAAAAAAGTTGGATTTTGTTTTTGGTATTTTTCTCAATGAACCCTTCTCAAATGAAGTCCCCAGGACTATTTCTCATTAGCCGAGAGTCAATAAAATTTGTGTTTACTTTAATCTCAACAAATAGAAGGGATACAATTGATTGCAATCGTGAAAACGCCCCCTCTTGTACATGGTTTTTTTTTCGAGTGTTAATGATATGCACAGTGGTTTATAGATAAACAAGTAAAAGCGTGCTAAGTTCGGCCGGGCCGAATCTTACATACCCTCCACCATGGATCGCATTTGCCGAGTTCTTCTCCCGGCATCTCTTCTTAGGCAAAAAAAGATATACGAAAAGATTTGCTCTGCTATTATTATATTATTAAATTTTGGAGACCTGTGTAAAATGTCAGCCACTTCGAATAAGAATTGCGCCCTTTGGGGGCTCAAGAACTAAAATAGAGAGATCGATTTATATGGGAGCTGTATCGGGCTATAGACCGATTCAGACCATAATAAATACGTATGTTGATGGTCATGAGAGAATCCGTCGTACAAAATTTCAGGGAAATCGGATAATAATTGCGACCTGTACAGGCTCAAGAAGTTAAGATCCCGATCGGTTTATATGGCAGCTATATCAGGTTATGAACAGATTTGAACCATTCTTGGCAAAGTTGTTGGATATCATGACAAAACACGTCGTGCGAAATTTCATTTAAATCGGATAAGAATTGCGCCCTCTAGAGGCTCAAGAAGTCAAGACCCAAGATCGGTTTATATGACAGCTATATCAGGTTATGGACCGATTTGAACCATACTTGGCACAGTTATTGGATATCATAACAAAACACGTCGTGCAAGATTTCATTCCAATCGGATAAGAATTGCGCACTCTAGAGGCTCAAGAAGTCAAGACCCAAGATCGGTTTATATGGCAGCTATATCAGGTTATGGACCGATTTGAACCATACTTGGCACAGTTGGTGGATATCATAACAAAACACGTTGTGTCAAAATTCATTTAAATCGGATAAGAATTGCGCCCTCTAGAGGCTCAAGAAATCAAGACCCCAGATCGGTTTATATGGCAGCTATATCAGGTTATGGACCGATTTGAACTTTACTTAGCACAGTTGTTGGATATCATAACAAAACACGTCGTGCAAAATTTCATTCCAATCGTATAAGAATTGCGCACTCTAGAGGCTCAAGAAATCAAGACCCCAGATCGGTTTATATGGCAGCTATATCAGGTTATGGGCCGATTTGAACCATATTTGGCACATTTATTGGATATCATAACAAAACACATTGTGCAAAATTTCATTCCAATCGTATAAGAATTGCGCACTCTAGAGGCTCAAGAAATCAAGACCCCAGATCGGTTTATATGGCAGCTATATCAGGTTATGGGCCGATTTGAACCATATTTGGCACATTTATTGGATATCATAACAAAACACATTGTGCAAAATTTCATTCCAATCGGATAAGAATTGCGCACTCTAGAGGCTCAAGAAGTCAAGACCCCAGATCAGTTTATATGGCAGCTATATCAGGTTATGGGACGATTTGAACCATATTTGGCACATTTATTGGATATCATAACAAAACACGTTGTGCAAAATTTCATTCCAATCGGATAAGAATTGCGCACTCTAGAGGCTCAAGAAGTCAAGATCGCAGATCGGTTTATATGGCAGCTATATCAAAACATGGACCGATATGGCTCATTTACAATACCAACCGACCTACACTAATAAGAAGTATTTGTGCAAAATTTCAAGCGGCTAGCTTTACTCCTTCGGAAGTTAGCGTGCTTTCGACAGACAGACGGACGGACGGACGGACGGACAGACGGACGGACAGACGACGGACATGGCTAGATCGATATAAAATTTCACGACGATCAAGAATACATAGACTTTATGGGGTCTCAGACGAATATTTCGAGTAGTTACAAACAGAATGACGAAATTAGTATACCCCCCATCTTATGGTGGAGGGTATAAAAAGAGTTTGTGCAAAATTTCAGCTCAGTATCTCTAATTTTAAAGACTGTAGCATGATTTCAGCAGACAGACGGACGGACATGTCTAGATCGTCTTAGATTTTTACGCCGATCAAGAATATATATACTTTATAGGATCGGAAATGGATATTTCGATGTGTTGCAAACGAAATGACAAAATGAATATACCCCCTTCCTTCGGTGGTGGGTATAAAAATTATATTGCCTGTGTTTCCTTCCAGACCAACCTATACAATCTGTGAAAGTTTCAAGGTAATCGGTTCAGCCGTTTTTGAGTCTATACGGAACAAAGAAACAAACCGACAAACCAATAAAAAACAAAAAATGATTTTTATATACAAGATGTGCGGATTTTGGTGGGAATCGGTTCGGATTTAGATACAGCTCTATATGTTCATCCGATATCCACAAATACCGCTATAATTTTGTGATTTGTTAACCCATTCTCACAAAATTTGCCACTTTGGGTTTCTTTTAAGACACCACAGTTTACTGGTGAATTTCAATGAAATCGGTTCAGATTTCTCCTGAACCTGAACCTTTCCAAGCGCATTTATCTTCATTTAGAATCTAAACAAATTTGGACGACTTAGCCTGCACACCCAGTGTGGTGTAGGGCTTTAAAAGGTCGAATTTGCCCGTCTTTACTGGCTTTTTATTTTTCTGCCATAAAATTTCTCACAGAACATCGCCACTGTTCTTTGGTTCTTCCACTGAGACTCGTCCTGGTATTGGTTTTTTATTTATTTTTAATTAAAAATTGTTAATTGGAAATTGGAATATTTGAAGTCAAGCAGCAATATCTCAAACAAAATAGTCCCCCCAACAACATTAAAGTAACCATGAACACATTTTACACATAAAAAAAAAAACAAATTCTTGGAAAAAAAAGTTGCCTTTTAAGTCTGTAGAAAAAATTCACATCATTAAAGATATGATGTGTATGCTTATAATGTTCACACCTAAGGATATAGACAAGTTTTAAAAGCGAAATATATACAAATGTATGCACGCTCACATCTATTTAAAGGCCTCTCCTTTCAAAGGAAATACAAAAACAATGTCACACAGTAAGGAAACTGAAAAAGCAAAAAAACAACAACAAACATTTCATACAAACGCCTAGTCGTTGATAATGGCAAAAACCTCTGTGGGTATAATGACACCAAAGCGCCACACAGAGAAGTGTGAGTGAAAGAGAGAAAGGGAGAGGGAGAGTGTTGCTGATGAGTTGCCAACAACAACAACAGCAAGAGAAAACAAACAGAAAACATTTCAAATGACATACAAATTGCATATTCATATACAGTTATTCATGTTTTGTTGTGTTTCTGTGTATGTGTGTGTGTGTGTGTTGACTGTAGTACATGGGCATACACAAATGAGAAATGCAATTGAGGAAGAGCATATAAAGAAAACAAAAATCCCACAACCAACATGGAGAAAAACAAATCATAGTAGAATAAATATAAGACAAACACATAACCAACATGCTGGACAGAATGTAGGACATAACTTTTTCTGAATAGGCTGAATAAATAGCTTCAAAGCAGCATTCATATGCAAGCTATTCCTAACTTTGCTCTTACACTCACCTTCTCTCTCTCACTCTATCGCTCTCATTAAGACAAATGGTTGTGTAGCATAGTGAATTGATTGCAGTTTTTATTTTTTCTGAATTCGGCTCCACTCTCATTTGCTTTGTTGCCTGCTGGCATGGGTAAAGCATCCCTGTGTGTGTGTGCGTGTGTGATTTTGTTTGTGTTGAGCATTCTGTATGACAACATCGTTGAACGCGCCAAAACAACCGGAAGGAAATCACGTTGGCATGTTTTCAAAAAAAAACAAAAAAAAAAATTGTGCATGTGTGTGTCAAAGCGCTAAGTGCACAATGGATAGTGGGACAAATCACTGAAAATGAAACTTTTGCAAGCCAATTGAAAAAGGAGTGCGAAATCTAACTTTGATCAAAAAGCTGGATGGAATAAGTGAACAATGGATAATGGGACAAATCACTGAAAATGAAATCGATGCAAATCTTGCAATGGGGGAGTATGAAATCGATTGCTCTAAGCCTTGCAGAATCGAGAACATTGTGTAAAATATGTTAACAACGAGAACAAGTAAAAAGGCTTTAAGTTCGGACGGGCCGAACTTTGAATAACCACCATCTTGGGTATATATGTAAAACACCTTTGGTCATAATCCGGTGAAAAATGCATAATTTTTGCCCCCATACCAGCTAAATCGAAATATGGTCCGATTTGGACCAAATTCGAAACGGATATTCAATGGTCTCTATAGTACAAGTTATTGTTGAATTTTGTAGAACAAAATATTGGTCCTTTCTTTAGTGATATCCAAATATAGACCTATCTGAACCATAAACAACAGGGATGTCGAAAAGTCCAACATAAGTCACTGTGTCAAATTTCAGCGAAATTGGACATCGGACAATAAATTCGCCTTTAATGGCCCCAAAACCTTAAATCGAGAGATCGGTCTATACGACAGCTATATTCAAATCTGGACCGATCTGTGCCATATTCCAGAAAGTTATCGCAGAACCTAACACAAGTCACAGATCCAAATTTCGGCGAAATCGGACAATAAATGCGCCTTTTATGGACCAAAGATCTTAAATCGAGGGATCGGTCTATATGGCAGCTATATCAAAATCTAGACCGATCTCGATAAAATTGAAGAAGGATATCGAAGGGCCTAACACAATTCACTGTCACAAATTTTGGCTAAATCGGACAATAAAAGCGCCTTTTATGGGCCCAAAATACTAAATCGAGAGATTGGTCCATATGGCAGCTATATCCAAATCTGGACCGATCTAGATAAAATTGAAGAAGGATGTCGAAGGGCCTAACACAACTCACTGTCCGCAATTTTAGCTAAATCTGGCAATAAAAGCGCCTTTTATGGGCCAAGACCTTAAATCGAGAGATCGGACTAAATGACAGCTATATCCAAATCTGGACCGATCTGGGCCCATCTCGCCCAAATTGAAGAGTACTGACCAAGAGCCTAACACAACTCACTGTTCCAAATTTTGGCTCATTCGGACAATAAATGCGCCTTTTATGGGTCCAAGACCTTAAATCGAGAGATCGGTCTATATGGCAGCTATATCCAAATCTAGACCGATCTCGATAAAATTGAAGAAGGATATTGAAGGGCCTAACACAATTCACTGTCACAAATTTTGGCTAAGTCGGACAATAAAAGCGCCTTTTATGGGCCCAAAATACTAAATCGAGAGATCGGTCCATATGGCAGCTATATCCAAATCTGGACCGATCTGGGCCAAATTGAAGAAGGATGTCGAAGCGCCTAACACAACTCACTGTACGAAATTTTGGCTAAATCGGACAATAAAAGCGCATTTTATGGGTCTAAGGCCTTAAATCGAGAGATCGGTCTATATGGCAGCTATATCCAAATCTGGACCGATCTGGGCCAAATTAAAGAAGGATGTCGAAGCGCCTAACACAACTCACTGTACGAAATTTTGGCTAAATCGGACAATAAAAGCGCATTTTATGGGTCTAAAGCCTTAAATCGAGAGATCGGTCTATATGGCAGCTATATCCAAATATGGACAGATCTGTGCCATATTGCAGAAAGATATCGAAGGGCATAACACAACTCATTTTCCAAAATTTCGGGGAATCCGACAATAAATGCGCCTTTTATGGGTCCAAGACCTTAAATCGAGAGATCGGTCTATATGGCAGCTATATCCAAATCTGAACCGATCTTGATAGAATTGAGGAAGGATGTCGAAGAGTCTAACTAAACTCACTGTACAAAATTTCGGCTAAATCGAAGAATAGATGTGAATTTTATGGGTCCAAGGCCTTAAATCGAGAGATCGGTCTATATGGCAGCTATATCTAAATCTGGACAGATCTGTTCCATATTGCAGATAGATATCGAAGGGCATAACACAACTCACTGCGCCACATTTCAGCAAAATCGGATGATAAATGTGGCTTTTATGGACCTAAGACCTTAAATCGGCGGATCGGTCTATATGGGGGCTATTGCAAGATATAGTCCGATGTAGCCCATCTTCGAACTTAACCTGCTTATGGACAAAAAAAAAATCTGTACAAAGTTTCAGCTCTATATCTATATTTTTAATGACTGCAGCGTGATTTCAACTGACAGACGGACGGACATGGCTAGATCGTCTTAGATTTTTACGCTGATCAAGAATATATAGACTTTATAGGGTCGGAAATGGATGTATCGATGTATTGCCAGCGGAATGACAAAATGAATATGCCCCCATCCTTCGGTGGTGGGTATAAAAACAATCATGCTGTCATTTGATACGGAGACAACGGTAGCGCAGAGGTTAGCATGCCCGCTGAACGCTTGGATTCAAATCATGGCGTGAACATCAGAAAAAACTTTCAGTGGTGGTTATCACCTCAGAGCTTGCGAGGACACAAGCTCCAACCCTCTTAATCCTCCTGTGGGCCGAAACCCAGGCAGGGATATCACAAGTTTCGACCTGGGAAATCTCAAGATTCGACCCGGCCGGACTTCCTTGGAGATATCAACTACGCGCATGATATATGTAATACTCAATAGACTCAAATTTTAAAACTATATTGTCCCGATCGGGGACACTATATGTATTAAATGAAAGGTATTGGAGAGTAGAATACGAATATGGTTTTAAAATTTGGCTTTTGGAATAAGGGGGAGGTTGCGTCCCCCTCCCGATTTATAGCCTATGTATCCTTCCAGACCAACTTTCATGCGAACATTTCGAAAAAATCGGTTCTGCCATTTTTCAGTCTATACGGAACAAACAAACCGAGTCCCATATATCCGTGATTGGCTTATGTGCCCTTTTTGGGCGTTTTTGTGGGGCTGGAGTTACCCCCTATACTTCGACATGAATTTTTATGCCAGATTCCTTATCTACTCCCACATACTTTTCCTTTGATACCCATATTGTCCCCATAGGTCCACTTTTGATTTTGGGTGGTGTTTTTGGGGTAATGGTGGAGGGCCCACCCCCTTCCGTTATCAATAACTTATAAAGCCTATTCCTATTTCCTGACCATATTCGTAATCTACTCCCGAATACCTTTCATTTGAGTCCCATATTGTCATGAACGTCAATTAAACCTATTTTAAGGGGTTTTGGGGCTGGGGCAGCCCCTCAGGTACTTGGACCCTACTTTTATTATGAAATTCGTACTCTACTCTTGAATACCTTTCATTTGAATCCCATATTGTCCCGATCGGTTCACTTTTATTTTTGGGTAATACTTTTGGGGGTAAGGGGGAGGGTCCTTCCCCCTTCCGTTATCCAACAATTAAAAAGCCTATGTTTCCTTCCAGACCAACCTACACAATCTGTGACATATTCCCTTCTAATCTAAGGCGACATTTGGGCCATGCAAAAATTTCCTTTCAAAGTGGCTTCAAAAAAGGAGGTCCCCTTACCTTTGAGCTTTGAATGGGACAGCATTCACTGATATGTGAGAAGTTTGCCCCTGTCCCCTAATGGAATGTTCATGGGAAAATCTGCAATTTGCAGTCATCAGTGAGAACACATTGCACTCCGAAAGAAGACCTACCCTTCCCTAAATAAGATGTACAAGATATGGTTAAACATAGCGGCTCCAAAGTGGAATCTGTACCGCTGTGGGTTATAGGTTGAATTTCTGCCGAAACTGTCGACTACGATGCAGTCCGGCCTACGACAATGAAAATAATTGTTAGATACATTAAGGAGGCCGCCGTAGCGCAGAGGTTAGCATGTCCGCCTATGACGCTGAACGCCTGGGTTCGAATCCTGGCGAGACCATCAGAAAAAATTTTCAAACGGTGGTTTCCCCTCCTAATGCTGGCAACATTTGTGAGGTACTATGCCATGTAAAACTTCTCTTCAAAGAGGTGTAGCACTGCGGCACGCCGTTCGGACTCGGCTATAAAAGGAGGCCCCTTATCATTGAGCTTAAAACTTGAATCGGGCTGCACTCATTGATATGTGAGAAGTTTGCCCCTGTTCCTTAGTGGAATGTTCATGGGCAAAATTTGCAATTTTTTGCATAAAGGATTTTCCCCTCCTATACAAAAATTAAAACTTTTACACTCACTTTCATATTCTCAATTGTCCCCACAGTGCGCCATAATAGCCAGCAAACCAAGAATTAAGTCACTATTTAAAATCATCATTATAAATTTTTTTCACCATTTTTGTCTCCGCCAATTCGGTGGGAACCCAAAACAATTCCTACGAGTGGTGTTCCATATACACACACAAAAATTATGGTGCAGTATATGCAATGGATTGCTGGGCATAACAAAGCATTTTGGCAATGGCGCAGGAGTTGGGAGGAGAAGGAAATAAATTTCATACATCCTTTATGTTGGAACTTTGGCAGCCACACTTAGCAATGGGCATGAGGTTGGCATGAGAATGCCTCGTCCTCAAAATGCTTGAGAGGGTAATTAAAAGTTGCTGCATTTGAAATGAAAATGGGAAAATTTTAGAAGAAAATTCAAAATTTGCATAGCCTAAATGAATTGGCTATGCAAGGGGAGTATAGAAAGACTTGCAGCAATTCATAATTTATCAAAGTCTTAAAAAGACGACGAAACGGTGTGGCGGTATTGGTATACCCCCATCCTATGGGGGAGGGTATAAAAAATTAAAAGGTGTGTTAATTTTGTTTACCCTCCACCATAGGATGGGGGTATACCAATATCGTCATTCCGTTTGTAACACATCGAAATATTAGGCTTAGACCCTATAAAGTATTTATATTCTTGATTGCCATGACATTTTATGTTGATCTAGCAATGTCCTTCGGTGCGTCCATACGTCCGTGTGTCCATCCTTCTGTCGGTCTGTCTGTGGAAAGCACGCTAACACCGTTGAAAATTTTTTCTGCTGGTCTCGCCAGGATTCGAACCCAGGCGTTCAGCGTCATAGGCGGACATGATAACCTCCGCGCTACGGTGGCCTCCAGATGTAGGGCATAATGGACAGAAGGGCGGCTACATTTTCTTAGAATTTTAAGAGAATCAAAATTTGAAGCTCATCTTCTTTCGTCATTCATTACTAGGTGTATCTTAACCACTCTTATTACTCTTTGCCATGTCTCTTGTTACTACCACTAATCTGCAAAATTAGTTAATTAAATTTAACAAATTTTCCTCCCCCACCATTAACCCAAGGGGTAAAAATTTATGAAAAATCCTTCTTCCTGCTTTGGAAATGTTTGGGAGCATTTTCAGTTACCTTGGTTTTTGGCCACGTTTTATTTGAGGCATTTCACTTTGGCGTGACTAGCAATCAAATTCACATTCCTCCAAATTGCGAGGAGTCTACACGCGTTTCATTAGGCGGCACTACCTACCTCATTTCTTCCGAGCGCAAACTCTCCTCAAATTCAACTTAAATTGCTTGCCTTTAAAATAAATTCTAAGTCATACTCCCTCTTCGTGGGCAGGGAGAAGAGTTGGAGGGAGGGGGCGTAGTTAGCGAGATACCTAAATGCCTTTTAGTCTTTTCATTAGTACGCAACAATCCTTTTCACATTCCTAGTTCGCATGAAATTTCAGCAAAGCTGAGGCCAGCCGCTGTGCCATATGGGCAGAAGAAGATTCATACCCCATTGTTGCTTAGTGCGGCGTTTTATGTTTTCGCTGTGTTTTCCGCATCAAATGAACCCAATTTTCAAATTTCATTTTCATTTTACTCAACAAAGTAACCAATTTTATGGCCCTTTTCAAGGGTTTTTTGGGAGTGGTTTAAGGTTTGGATGGAAAAGAAGAGGGTGGAGTAGCAACTGCTAGGGTTGTCAAGGAAAATAAAAAAAAAAATAGGAAAAAATTAAAAAGGCCAAAAATTCTATGAATTTTCATAAATTTAATGAATTTTCATAAATTCTATGAATTTTCTTAAATTCTATGAATTTTTATAAATTGTATGAATTTTCTTAAATTCTATGAATTTTTATAAATTGTATGAATTTTCATAAACTCTATGAATTTTCATAAATTCTATGAATTTTCATAAATTCTATGAATTTTTTAAAATTCTATGAATTTTCATAAATTCTATCAATTTTCATAAATTCTATGAATCTATGAATTTTCATAAATTTTCATAAATTCTGTCAATTTTCATTATTTTCATAAATTCTATGAATTTTCATATATGAATATGAATTTTCATATATTCAATGATTTTTTCATAAATTCTATGAATTTTCATAAATTCTATGAATTTTCATAAATTCTATTAATTTTCATAAATTCTATGAATTTTCATATATTCTATGAATTTTCATAAATTCTATGAATTTTCATATATTATATGAATTTTCATAAATTCTATGAATTTTCATAAATTCTATGAATTTTCATATATTTTAAAAATTGTCATATACAAATGCAAATTTGCCCATCAACATTCCATTAAGGAACAGGGGCAAACTCTTCACATATCAATGAGTGCTGTCCAATTCAAGTTTTAAGCCCATTGATCAGGGACCTCCATTTCAAAGCCGAGTCCGAACGGCGTGCCGCAGTGCGACACCTCTTAGTAGAGAAGTTTTTACATGGCTCCCATACCAAATCGTACAGTACCTGCCAAATGTCGCCAGAATTAGGAAGGGATAACCATCGCTTAAAAATTTGTTGTTGTTCTCGCAGGATTCGACCCCTGGCGTTCAGCGTCATAGGCGGAATGCTAACCTCTGCGCTAATGTGGCCATATATTCTGTGTGAATTTTCATAAATTCTATGAATTTTCATAAATTCTATGAATTTTTATAAATTCTATGAATTTTTCATAAATTCCATGAATTTTCATAAATTCTATAAATTTTCATAAATATTCTATTAATTTTCATAAATATTCTATGAATTTTCATAAATTCTATGAATTTTCATAAATTCTATGAATTATCATAAATTCTATGAATTTTCATAAATTCTATGAATTTTTATAAATTCTATGATTTATCATAACTTCTATAAATTTTCATAAATTCTATGAATTTTCATAAATTCTATGAATTTTCATAAATTCTATGAATTTTCATAAATTCTATGAATTTTCATAAATTCTATGAATATTCATATATACTATGAATTGTAAAATATTCTATGAATTTTTCATAAATTTTATGAATTTTTCATAAATTCTATGAATTTTCATAAATTCTACGAATTTTCATATATTCTTTGAATTTTCATAAATTCTATGAATTTTTTCATAAATTCTATGAATTTTCATAAATTCTATAAATTTTCATATATTTTAAAAATTGTCATATACAAATGCAAATTTGCACATCAACTTTTCATTTAGGAACAGGGGCAAACTTCTCACATATCAATGAGTTCTGTCCAGATCAAGTCCGAACGGCATGCCGCAGTGCGACACCTCTTAGTGGAGAAGTTTTTACATGGCTCCCATACCAAATCGTACAGTACCTGCCAAATGTCGCCAGAATTAGGATAACCATCGCTTAAAAATTTGTTGTTGTTCTCGCCAGGATTCGACCCCTGGCGTTCAGCATCATAGGCGCAATGCTAACCTCTGCGCTAATGTGGCCACATATTCTATGAATTTTCATAAATTCTATGAATTTTCATAAATTCTATGAATTTTCATAAATTCTATGAATTTTCATAAATTCTATGAATTTTCATAAATTCTATAAATTTTCATAAATATTCTATGAATTTTCATAAATTCTATGAATTTTCATAAATTCTATGAATTTTCATATATTCTATGAACTTTCATAAATTCTATGAATTTTCATATGGATTTTTATATATTCCATGATTTTTCATAAGTTCTATGAACTTTCATAAATTCTATGAATTTTTATAAATTCTATGAATTGTCATAAATTCTATGAATTTTCATAAATTCTATGGATTTTCATAAATTCTATGAATTTTCATAAATTCTATGAATTTTCATAAATTCTATGAATTTTCATAAATTCTATGAATTTTCATATTTTCCATGAATTTTTAAAAATTCTATCAATTTCCCTATATTCACTGAATTTTCATATATTCAATGATTTTTTTTATAAATTCTATGAATTTTCATAAATTCTAAGAATTTTCATATATTCTATGAATTTTCATAAATTCTATGAATATTCATAAATTCTATGAATTTTCATAAATTCTATGAATTTTTCATAAATTCTATGAGTATTCATAGATTCGATGAATTTTCATAAATATTATGAATTTTCATAATTTTTTTTAAATTTTCATAAATTCTTCCAAAAAGTTTTATAAAAAAGAATATGTAAATTTATTTTTTTTCTATGGCAACTCTGGTGGTTAGCTGGCCCAATACTGTGTATGGGTACAGCGATAAAATAAAATAACATTTAAACAACAACACCCAACAACAATAGCAATATTATTAAGTACCCCAAGATACTGGATATTATTGCTAACAATTCTTTGTTGTTGTTGTTGCTTTTGTATTTCTTCCCTCATGCAGGCTTTATGATTGCCTTATTTGTTGGTTCTGCTCCATGTCCATGTGGCAGTTTTGGTTGCGTTTGCCCATCCTTCCCCAAAAAAAAACTTGACCCGCGAACTGTAAACAATATTTGAAGTGGTAACTACAAACAAGTACTACAATGTAAACAGGAGCAGATTTTCATTCTTATCCCCTTCCCCTATAGCTGTTTGTACGCCAATACCAAGATTCGCTCTAAAAGCAAGACAAAAAAAAAAACCTACGCAGCTTCACGTAGCTTCGAATTCTGGGAAAAATTTCCCAGTTTTTTTTTTTTTGTGTTAGGTACCAACAGTTACCCAGGCTTAACATAAAAACCTTTGCTTAGTGTTTATAAACGAAAGCATGAGTGTTACAAGAGTTCGGGGACGCGTATGAGATGGGAGCAAAAGGAGTATGGAGAGCATAAGAAGTTTCAAATTCCACGTTGGCAATTGTATGGTATGTTGTTAAATAAAACCAAAACGCAGACATACTTTACACACGAATGAAAATCTCCCACGTAGCTTACACTTGCTTTCTTTCCATATCTTCAACCCCACGGAAGCGAACTTTTTTACGAAAACTGTTTGAAATGCTGCACATTGTTTCACATAGAAGAGGCGATGAAATTTGATAAGAATTTTTTCCAAGCTTGGTAAAAATGTAGGATTGCGGATAAAGTAAATAAGTTGGTTAAAACTTAGAAATTCAGAGGAGTTATTCAGGTGGTAGAGAGCGGGAAAGGGGGTTTTGGCATCAGGATGCTGGTTTTGATGTAACATCTCTCTTTGAGAGATGTGCGACAGCCGAGTTCGAATTTTGAATTCAGAAATACATTCTCCAGGGATTTAATGGCTGCCTGAGTGTCTGAGAAGATATTTATGGCAATCGTCGCTATGACATTATATCTTAGCCATTCCACCACTTCATTAATAGCAAGGATCTCCGCTTGATACATGCTGCAGTGGTAGGGTAACCTTTTTCGATATGACCAGTTCTAGATCTTAAGAGTACACCCTAAAGTCCACCGGATCGTCTGGTTTGGAACCATCCATATAGAAGTCTATGTAACTTCTGTCTGTAGTTCCAATCGGTTCTATCGTAAATAGTGGTATAGTAATTTTTATCAAAAAGCGACTCAGGCAAGGTGTTATCCACACTGCCTGGAACATCGGACATTGTATCTGGGATTGTACCGTGTCTGTAGCCGCCACATGATCAAAAAGAAAGCTTACTTAGCCTCACAGCAGTGGTCGTAGCAATTTGCCTCACCACAATGTCTAGAGGATTTACGTGTAGCATTGAATTCAGTGCATCAGATGTCGTTCGCAGTGTGGCAGTGATGCACTAACAAGCTATCCTTTGGATCCGGTTGAGTTTTGAACAGTAGGTGGACTTTTGAAGTGGCGTCCACCAGACTACAACACCATATAACATCAATCCCATGGCAGCCGATTGTACGTACCGGATTGACCCGATGAATTCCTTCATCAGCAAGGGCTGCCTCCTCAGTGTATTAAACACTGCAACAACAACAACCATATAGCATTATAGGTTTGACAACTGCAGTATATACCCAATGCATGACACCACGCGGTTTAAACCCCTAACTTTTGCCAATGGCACTCTTGCAGATGTATGTAAGTTGGCTTTCTTGCCCTCTTCAAATGTATAGGACAAATGCAGATGTATAGGACAAAAGTTGGCTTTCTTGCCCTCTTCAAAATATTGGATTTAAAGTTAAATTTACTGTCCAACTCAACACCCAGGTATTTTGTGCTTTTAGTAAATGGAAAATTCGTTTCTTCCAAGGAGACAGGTGTCACTGTAGGTAACTTGTACCTCTTGCTAAAAAGAACTACTTCTGTTTTGCACGGATTTACGCCTAGACCTCTTTCAACAGCCCACTTTGCTATGACACGTAGAGTTTCTTGAATTATAATTCTCACTCATAAATTCTATAAATTTTCATAAATTCTATTAATTTTCATAAATTCTATGAATATTCATAAATTTTATGAATTTTTATAAATTCTACGAATTTTCATATATTCTAGGAATTTTTATATATTCTATGAATTTTCATATATTCTATGATTTTTCTTAAATTCTATGAATTTTCATAAATTCTATGAACTTTCATAAATTCTATGAATTTTCATATATTTTATGAATTTGCATAAATTCTATGAATTTTCGTATATTCTATGAATTATTATAAATTCCATAAATTTTCGTAAATTCTATGAATTTCATTAATATTAAGAATTTTCATGCATTTTATGGATTTCTTTGAGCTATCAAAAAATCTATGAATTTTCATGATTTCTATGAATTTTCATAAATTCTGTTAATTTTCAAAAATTCTATGAATTTTCATAAACTCTATGCAATTTCATTAATTCTATGATTTTTCATAAATTCTATAAAATTTCATAAATTCTATGAATTTTAATAAATTCTTTGAATTTTCATATATTTTATGAATTTTTAAAAATTCTATGAATTTTTATAAATTCTGTGTATTTTCATATATTCTATGAATTTTCATATATTCTATGAATTTTCATAAATTCTATAAATTTTTATAAATTCAATGAACTTTCATAAACTCTATGCAATTTCATTAATTCTATGATTTTTCATAAATTCTATAAATTTTCATAAATTCTATGAATTTTCATATATTTTTAACGAATTTTCATACATTCTAAGAATTTTCATATATTCTATGAATTTTCGTATATTCTATGAATTATTATAAATTCCATAAATTTTCGTAAATTCTATGAATTTCATTAATTTTAAGAATTTGCATGCATTTTATGGATTTCTTTGAGTTATCAAAAAATCTATGAATTTTCATAAATTCTATGAAATTTCACAAATTCAATGAATTTTCATAAATTCTATGAATTTTCATAAATTCTATGAATTTTCATATATTCTATGAATTTTCATAAATTCTATGAATTTTCATAAATTCTATAAATTTTCATAAATTCTGTGAACTTTCATAAATTCTATGAATTTTTAATAAATTCTATGAATTTTCATAAATTCTATGAGTTTTCTTAAATTTTTTGATTCGCATAAATTCTATGAATTTTTATAAATTCTATAAATTTTCATAAATTCTATGAAATATCATAAATTCTATGAATTTTCATAAATTCTATAAATTTTCATAAATTCTATGAATTTTCATAAATTCTATGAACTTTCATAAATTCTATGAATTTTCATAAATTCTATGAATTTAAATAAATTCTATGAATTTCATAAATTCTAAGAATTTTCATGCATTTTATGAACTTCCATAAATTTTAGAAATATTCAAGTATCAAAGCTCTTTCGGTTTTCCTCCGTTATTGCTGCACATATATTTATTTTTTTTATGTGTCTTTTAATTTATTTTGTCACATAGAAGAAAAATCAATTTTTGTTTATGCATTATTTTTACGAAGGAATACAAAACAATATTTTCTATATTGTTCTATTGTTTTAACGCCCACGAAGCACAATAAAAAATAGCAAACTGTAATAACAGTTTTTGCTTTTCTTATTATTAACCCCACATTCCACGATTGTCACTGATTTGATGGGCATTCGTCTAGATCGTAATGTTTTAGTATGTGTGGTGAGTGTGAGTTTGTGGCATCAGTTCGCTGAAAGTATTGTCCTTACTGTACTCTTTATAATTCATTGGCTGCGGCTCTGCGGTATTTGCAGAGAGTCGTTCACAGAATCCACCAAGTCGATGTAATTTTTATTTCAGTAATTTTCTTATTTCCAATGAAGCCTTTTTGTTGTTTTTCTTGGTTTTTTTTTGTAATGTTTTTCTTTAATTTTATTGGGGTAAATATTTGCTTTGTGAACTGAAAGGAAAAAAAACAAAACACGAAGGACGACGTTTGTGTCAAATGCAAACCCAAAACTCCCTCCCTCCTGACAAGCTAAGACCAAACCAAAAACAAATGCCAAGTACCGATGACAATGGAAATGTACGTGTGTGTGCATGTGTATCTGTATATATGTCAGCTGGAAATGAAAATCCTTACAACAAATTTTCACGTACTTCTATTAAATTGCCAAAGTGCTATAGATTCCCAGATGGCCTGAAAGCCATGCAATGTTGCCGTTTCTAAAAAAATGTTATCTTTTTCTTAAGCAAAAAACGAAATTTTCCATTCTAATAAAAGTTTAAAATATTGAAGCAATCTGATAAGATTTCATGAATCCTGATTCATCATCGCTCTTTACAAATTTATAAATTATAATAAAATTCTAGAATTTTCATAAATTCTATGAATTTTTATTAATTTTATGATTTTTTATAAATTCTATGAATTTTCATAAATTCTATGAATTTTCATAAATTCTATGAATTTTCATAAATTCTATGAATTTTCATAAATTATGTTAATTTTCATAAATTCTATGAATTTTCATATATTCTCTGAATTTTCATAAATTCTGTGAATTTTCATAAATTCTATGAATTTTCATAAATTCTATGAATTTTCATAAATTCTATGAATTTTCATAAATTCTATGAATTTTCATAAATTCTATGAATTTTCATATCTTCTTTAAAGTTTCACTAATTAGATTTTTTTTTTATTTCTCTCTATGGCAACTCTTGGTAATTCCTATACAAATTTGTAATGCATGGAAGCATGGGAAAGTCACGAAGTGGGATGTATATAGAAGGGCTTCCTCATTGTGACTAAAGGAGACCAACAAAAAAAGTAAAATAACAACAACATTTCAATTAGTTTGTTTTAATAAATTTTCATTTTAACGTTTTTGAGCATTATGGCCGTCTTGCTGTTTTCCTTGTTTGGTATTGGCGTGGGATTTTTGTTTGTTTGTAGGGTAAATGCCTGGTGGTTTGACTTGCATTTGTTTGCTGCTACGAATGTTGTCTTAGCGTGTAATTGTTTTCTGACTCGAGCAGATTTTCGAATGTTGCTCATTTCGAAATATTCGACTTGGTATGTTTGTTGCTGATTGGTTTTACTTTTCTAAGGCAATTTAAATTTGTTGCTTACAAAGTTTTCTTAAGAGTTAGTCAATTAATTTTTTTGCTCACAACATTTATTAATTTTTGACTTTTAATCGAGGATTAAGTCAAAAAGGAATTATGAAGTTAGATTTGAAGAAAGTTCGTAACGAATCAATTATATTACCTTTTGACTAGGCTTTGACTTATATTACCTTTTGACATTTCATTGGTAAAGGAAGGCAATAAAGATATGACATATGGCTTGTTTATTACATAAAGTTTAATAGTGAAATTATATTAAATTTTCATAAATTCTAAGAATTTTTCATAAATTCTAAGAATTTTTCATAAATTCTAAGAATTTTTCATAAATTCTAAGAATTTTTCATAAATTCTAAGAATTTTTCATAAATTCTAAGAATTTTTCATAAATTCTAAGAATTTTTCATAAATTTTATTAAGTTTCATAAATTCTATGAATTTTTCATTAGTTCTTGTTTAGTTTAAGAAATTTCATAAATTCTATGAATTTTTCATTAGTTCTTGATTAGTTTAGGAATTTTTATCAATTCTATGAATTTTCATCAATTCTATGAATTTTCATCAATTGTATGAATTTTCATAAAATTACAGCAATTTTTATAAATTTTCATGAGTTTTCCTTAAATTCCATGAATTTCAATTATGATATGAATTTTCATTTATGATATGAATTTTCATAATTTTTTGATTATTCATAAATTCCAAGGACTTTTGTATCATTAAATTATGGATTTTTAAAAATCCATAGATTTTCATATATCTTATAAATTAGCATAAATTCCATGATTTTTCATAAATTCTATGAATTTTCATAAATTCCATGATTATTCATATATTCTATAAATTTTCATAAATTCTATGAATTTTCATAAATTCTGTGAATTTTAATAAATTCTGTGAATTTTTATAAATTCTGTGAATTTTTATAAATTCTGTGAATTTTTATAATTTCTATGAAATTTCGTAAATTCTATGAATTTTCACAAATTCTATGAATTTTCATAAATTCTATGAATTTCATATATTCTACGAATTTTCTTAACATATATATGAATTTTCATAAATTCTATGAATTTCATATATTCTACGAATTTTCTTAACATATATATGAATTTTCATAAATTCTACGAATTTTCATAAACTCTACGAATTTTCATAAATTCTACGAATTTTCATAAATTCTAGGAATTTTCATAACTTCCATGATTTTTCATAAATTCTATGAATTTTCATAAATTCTACGAATTTTCATAAATTCTACGAATTTTCATAAATTCTACGAATTTTCATAAATTCTACGAATTTTCATAAATTCTACGAATTTTCATAAATTCTAGGAATTTTCATAACTTCCATGATTTTTCATAAATTCTATTAATTTTCATAAATTCCATGATTATTCATAAATTCTATAAATTTTCATAAATTCTGTGAATTTTCATAAATTCTGTGAATTTTAATACATTCTGTGAATTTTTATAAATTCTATGAATATTCATAAAATCTAGAGATTTTTCATAAATTCTAGAGATTTTTCATAAATTCTATGAATTTTCATAAATTCTGTGAATTTTTATAAATTCTATGAATTTTCATTAATTCTATGAATTTTCATAAATTCTATGAATTTTCATAACTTCTATGAATTTTCATATATTTCATGATTTTTCTTGAATTCTATGAACTTTCATAAATTCTATGAATTTCCATAAATTCTATGAATTTTCATAAATTCTATGAATTTTCATAAATTCTATGAATTTTCATAAATTCTATGAATTTTCATATATTTTACGAATTTTCATATATTCTATGAATTTTCATAAATTCTATGAATTTTCATATATTCTATGAATTTTCATAAAATATATGAATTTTCATAAAATCTAAAAATTTTCATAAATTCTATGAGTTTTCATAAATTCTATGAATATTCATAAATTCTATGAATTTTCATAATTCTATGAATTTTCATAAATTCTATGAATGTTCATAAATTCCATGAATTTTCAATTCATTATTTTTTGAGAAATCCTTGTTGAAGTTTAAGGTAACTTACCAGTTTCTATAGTAGGATCATAGATAAAATGTCAAACTTACCTAGAAAGAGAAAAACGTGAAGAATGTATTTAATAAAACATTTTGGCTAAAATAAATAAGTCAGATGAGTTGTATTAAATCCACGTCGAAAATTGTAAAAAAAATCGCACGAAAATGTTCACGATTTAATTTCATTTTTTGGTCCAGATGAATTTTTTAAGTTACTGAAGACAACACAAATAGCGTTCGTATGTCATAACGTTCTGAATACGTATAACCTCAAAAATGTCAAGCTTTACGATAGAGCTGTCAATAGATAGATTGGAATATTTTGGATCTCGAAGTCTTGAGCTTGAGCTTGAGCCACTAGAGGGCGAAATTACATATTATTCGATTTATCTGAAATTTTCGATGAAATCATTTGTTTTGACTGCCAACAACTATGCTATGTATGATTTAAATCGGTTCATAACCTTATGCAACTCCCATTTAAACCGATCTCCTGTTTATACCTTTGAGCCCCTAGAGGGCACAATTCTTATCTGATTTGCCTGAAATTTTGCACAAGGACTAGAAGACGAAATTCTTTTCCGATTTGGAAATCTTGCTCGAGATGTTTCGTTTCGACCTCAAACCACTGTGCTAAGTTGGTCTCTAATCTGTCCATAGCCTGATATAGCTCCCATACAAACCGATCTTCCGATTTTACTTCTTGACACTATGGGGCGCAATTCCTATCCGATTTGGCTGAGATTTTCACCATGACTTCTACTATGGTCTTCAGCATTCCAACCAAATATGATCTGAATCAGTTCGTGATCTGATATAGCTCCAATATCATAGCAATTCTTATCGACTAGCCTTTGTTTGCCTGTAAGGAGATATCGCGCAAAAACTTGACAAATGCCATCCATTGAGGAGGGTATAGAAGATTCGGCCCAGCCAGACTTAGCACGGTTTTTGCTTATTTTTATTCCCTCCACCGTAGGATGGAGGTATACTAATTTCGTCATTCTGTTTGCAATACCTCGAAATATGCGTCTAAGACGTCCAATCTTGGGTCTTGACTTCTTGAGCCTCTAGAGGGCCAATTCTTATCCGATTTGTTTGTAATTTTGCACTTGGTATTTTGGTATCACTTCCAATAACTCCGCTAAATATGGTTCAATTCGGTTCATAACCTGGTATAGCTGCCATAAAAACCGATCATGGGTCTTGACTTCTTGAGCCTATAGAGGGCGCAATTCTCGTCCGATTTGACTGAAATTTTGCACGTTGTGTTTTTGTATTACTTCCAATAGAACTACTCAGTATAGTTCAAATCGGTTCATAACCTGATATAGCTGTAATACAAACCGATCATGGGTCTTGACTTCTTGAGCCTCTAGAGGGCGCATTTCTTATGCGATTTGTTTGTAATTTTACACTTGGTATTTTGGTATCACTTCCAATAACTCCGCTAAATATGGTTCAATTCGGTTCATAACCTGGTATAGCTGCCATAGAAACCGATCATGGGTCTTGACTTCTTGAGCCTATAGAGGGCGCAATTCTCATCCGATTTGACTGAAATTTTGCACGTTGTGTTTTTGTATCACTTTCAATAACTGTGCTAAATATGATTCAAATCGGTTCATAACCTGGTAGAGCAACCATACAAAACGATCATGGGTCTTGACTTCTTGAGCCTCTAGAGGGCGCAATTCTCGTCCGATTTGGCTGTTATTTTACACGAGGTATTTTGAAATCATCTCCAATAACTGTGCTAAATATGATTCAAATCGGTTCATAACCTGGTATAGCTGCCATATAAACCGATCTGGGATCTTGACTTCTTGAGCCTCTAGAGGTCGCAATGCTCATTCGATTTCACTGAAATTTTGCACGTTGTGTTTTTGTATCACTTCCAACAACTGCGCTAAATATGGTTCAATTCGGTTCAGAACCTGGTATAGCTGCCATATAAACCGATCTTGGATCTTGACTTCTTGAGCCTCTAATGGGCGCAATTCTCATCCGATTCGGCTGAAATTTTGCATGAGCTGTTTTGTTATGACTTCCAATAACTGTGCTAAGTATGGCCCAAATCGGTTCATAACCTTATATAGCTGCCATATAAACCGATCTGATGTCTTGACTTCTTAAGCCTCTAGAGGTCGCTATTCTCATTCGATTTGGCAGAAATTTTATACAACGACATCTCCCATGCCCTTCAACATACGTGTCTAATATGGTCTGAAACGATCTTTAGCTTGATACAGCTCCCATATAAACCGATCACCCGATTTTGCTTCTTGAGCCCCTACAAGACGCAATTCTTATCCGAATGGACTGATATATTACACAATGACTTCTGCAATGTTCAGCATTCAATTCATTTATGGTCCGAATCTGGCTATAACTTGATGTAGCTCCAATAGCATAACAGTTCTTATTCATTATTGTTTGTTGAAAAATGAACTCAACATAAGGTGGTGGAAGGTATACAAGAATCGGCCCGGCCGAACTTAGCACGCTTTTACTTGTTTTCTCTCTTTTAAACATCCATGTGATTTATATGTCTGTCCTGTTAAAAATTTTGTTGTTTACTTTTGTTTGGTACTCCAACAGTTTTCCCTTTTCCCAGTCAGCTGTAATGCTTGCATTGCTCTCTGTGGTCTGTGGAAAGCAGCGATTGTGGCAAGAGCCTTGTTAAGCATAAGGCATTGTGGTATACATCATACTTACTCATACATGAAAAATGTTTATGTGTGTGTGTGTGAGGGTATTGGAGAAAAGGACAGTAACAAACAAAAAAGCTTATGCTGCTATTTTAATTTAATATATGTCAGTGCGTAAGCGATTATTTGTACTCTTACGCACATGAGTACTCATTCATGGCTCTTGTGTGTGTAAATGAGTGTGAGAGTGAGTGTGAGTGTAAATGCAAAATTGGATATACATGGACAAACACAAGCAGTGCTATGCTTGTAGTATTCATATGTTAGCTATAGGGCAGCTGCTGCTGTTGCTGGCACCATGGTCTTAAGGCCTGCAATGTTGGTTTGACTAAAGGTTCACTAAATATATGCTAAGTGTCTGAATAAATGACTGTCTGTCTGTCTGTCTGTCTGTTTGAGTGTGTAGTAGTAGAGTAGAAACTCCTTACCATCTTTTCCCCCCCTAGTTTTTTCTGTTCTTCCTTTCGTAATTCAGTTTTTATACCCTCCACCATAAGATGGGGGGTATACTAATTTCGTCATTCTGTTTGTAACTACTCGAAATATTCGTCTGAGACCCCATAAAGTATATATATTCTGGATCGTCGTGAAATTTTATGTCGATCTAGCCATGTCCGTCCGTCTGTCCGTCCGTCCGTACGTCCGTCCTTCCATCTGTCTGACGAAAGCACGCTAACTTCCGAAGGAGTAAAGCTAGACGTTTGAAATTTTGCACAAATACTTCTTATTAGTGTAGGTCGGTTGGTATTGTAAATGGGCCATATAGGTCCATATTTTGATATAGCTGCCATATAAACCGATCTTGGGTCTTGACTTCTTGAGCCTCTAGAGTGCGCAATTCTTATCCGATTGGAATGAAATTTTGCACGACGTGTTTTGTTATGACATCCAACAACTGTGCCAAGTATGGTTCAAATCGGTCGATAACCTGATATAGCTGCCATGTACACCGATCTGGGATCTTGACTTCTTGAGCCTCTAGAGTACGCAATTCTTATCCGATTGGAATGAAATTTTGCACGACGTGTTTTGTTATGACATCCAACAACTGTGATAAGTATGGTTCAAATCGGTTCATAACCTGATATAGCTGCCATATAAACCGATCTTGGGTCTTGACTTCTTGAGCCTCTAGAGTACGCAATTCTTATCCGATTTGAATGAATTTTGGCACGTAGAATTTTGTTATGATATCCAACAACTGTGCCAAATATGGTTCAAATCGGTTCATAACCTGATATAGCTGCCATATAAACCGATCTGGGATCTTGACTTCTTGAGCCTCTAGAGGTCGCAATTATTATCCGATTTGCCTGAAATTGTGTACGACGGATTCTCTCATGACCATTAACATACGTGTTTATTATGGTCTGAATCGGTTTATAGCCTGATATAGCTCCCATATAAATCGATCTCTCTATTTTACTTCTTGAGCCCACAAAGGGCGCAATTCTTATTCGAATTGGCTGACATTTTACACAGGTCTCCAACATATAATTTAATTGTGGTCCAAACCGGACCATATCTTGATATCGCTCTAATAGCAGAGCAAATCTTTTCTTATATCCTTTTTTTGCCTAAGAAGAGATGCCGGGAAAAGAACTCGACATATGCGATCCATGGTGGAGGGTATATAAGATTCGGCCCGGCCGAACTTAGCACGCTTTTACTTGTTTCTATTTATGTGACCATATTTGCCAGAAAAATGCGCCCAATTTTTCCATCTTCAGTGACAGGCTACTTTTGTATGCCTCTGCATATGATCCAATACCCTTTAGTTTCAGGTTTTGGCAAAGGAGATTTCTTTCCTTTGGTGCTATGGTGGTATTTTTCGGCTGTTCCTTGCCTTTAGCCATGGCCTCGGTATGCATAAGTGATTTTTATTATTATACCACTCGTTAGTTGTACATTAAATCGTTGGAAGCCATAGACCTGGCTTTGCCACTACACCATACATGCAGATACATGCACATGTACATATATGAATAGTCCTACAAATCCCTCTTAAACCAATTGTAGTCCTCTCACATTTTATTCTATGATGCTCTTTACTCTTTCAGTTCTCCTTTACTTAAAGTTGGTGTGTGTGTGTGTGTGAGTTTTGTTTGTTGTTTGGTTTTTTTTTTTTTTTGACTCGCTTATAGGAAGGATTAAAGTCGGTGGCCCTAAGGTTATAATGCTCAACAACGCTACTTTGCTTTTGATAAGAACTCTGTTTTTTGACCTTTCATTCAGTCTCCTGTTACTACTTTGCATTATGGCTTACTATGAGCATGCCTTTGTGTGTGTGTGTGAGAGAGAGACACACAGAGTTTCTTTTAGAATTTTTGTGGGATTTTTATTATTTTATATATCATCGTTATCATCATCGTCATGGTGCCCCCTAACACCACCTCCACCACCACCACCACTTACACTACAAAGCTTTCTAGCCCCCAACTGTATTTCATTTGGGCAAATGTATTTTCTTTTTTTTTGCTCTTGTTTCGCTTTTGTTTCAATTTTGTTGGCTTTTGGCCTTAATGAATGACTCTGTGTATATGTGGGTGTGTGTGTGTGTCTGTGTAACGACTGAGTAGGCCGGCTGTCTCTATGGTTGTATAAGACATTTCACTGCAATCTCGTTATATTTCATTTTGCCTTGCTTCGCTGCTATTTTATTCTGGGGGTCATTTCTTATAATTAATTCAACAACAACAACAACATAAACACAAAAAAAAATGTTTTTAATTAGAAAATATTTTTATGGCCTGCCCTCTATGTTGTCTGTTGTTATGCTTAACCGGAGAAAGGGTTACTTTTGTTGTATTAGTGGAGATTAATGTTGTGTAAATACAATGGATCAGAGTTGAAAAACAGTAAGCGCACATATGTTTTAACTCCTAACTCTAATTGGAAATGAGTAAGATAAAGGTTCATAAGAATTATGATTTCTTTTTTTCCTTCCAAACAAAGGGATTGTTTAGACTTTGTGAATGTTTAATGTAGAAAAATAAACAAATTTGCTTTTTAAGAAATTAGTTTGAAAACAAAGGAAAGTACAAAGAATTAACAGTTGGGTGAAATTAACAAAAACAAGTAAAAGCGTGCTAAGTTTGGCCGGGTCAAATCTTATAAACCCTTCAGCATGGATCGAATTTGTCGAGTTCTCTTCCCGGCATATCTTCTTAGGCAAAAAAAAGAGGATAAAAGAAAAGAGTTGCTCTGCTATTAGAGTGATATCAGGATATATGTTGGAGACCTGTGTAAGATGTTAGCCAATTCGAATCAGAATTGCGACCTTCGGGATCTCAAGAAGTTTCATAGAGAGATCAATTTATATGGGAGCAGTATCAGGGTATAGACCGATTCAGACCATAATAAACACAAATGTTGATGGTCATGAGAGAAACCGTCGTACAAAATTTCAGGCAAATCGGATAAGAAGTGCGACCTCTAGGGGTCAAGAAGTCAAGATCCCAGATCGGTTTATATGGTAGCTATATCAGGTTATGAACCGATTTGAACCTTATTTGACACAGTTGTTAAATATCATAACAAAATACTTCGTGCAAAATTTCATTCCAATCGAATAAGAATTGCGCCCTCTAGTGGCTCAAGAAGTCAAGTTCCCAGATCGGTTTATATGGCAGCTATGCCAGGTTATCGAACGATTTGAACCATACTTGGCACCGTTATTGAATATCATAACAAAATACTTCGTGCAAAATTTCATTACAAATGGATAATAATTGCGCTCTCTAGAGGCTCAAGAAGTCAAGTCCCCAGATCGGTTTATATGACAGCTATATCAAGTTATGGACCGACTTGAACCATACTTGGCACCGTTATTCAATTTCTTAACAAAATACTTCCAATCGGATGAGAATTGCGCCCTCTAGAGGCTCAAGAAGTCAAGACCCAAGATCGGTTTATATGGCAGCTATATCAGGTTATGGACTGACTAGAACCATACTTGGCACATTTGTTGGGTATCAAAACAAAACACGGCATCCCAAATTTCATTGCAATCGGATGAGAATTGCTCCCTCTAGAGGCTCAAGAAGTTAAGACCCAAGATCGCATTATATGGCAGCTATATCAGGTTATGGACTGATTTGAACCATACTTCTCCCAGTTGTTGGAAGTGATATAAAAACACTATGTGCAAAGTTTCAGTCCAATCGGACGAGAACTGCGCGAGTTACGACACCCACCTTATTGTCTCCACCAAAACCAGTTACGACACCCACCTTATTATCTCCACCAAAACCACCGAGAACGTTAACCTATTGATTTAGGTCATAATTAACGCTGAATAACCAATAAATATATTTGTCTCATATAACCAATATCATTGTTAGCAATAAGAACACCAACTAATTAATAAGAAATTGTTTTGTAACTTTTATTGTATAATTCCAAGAAATCTAGCTTTTACTTTAATCATCATTTATTATATTGTAACTTAGTTTTCTTTAAGATTTAAAATGAAAATAAAAATCATTCTTTGTTCAGACTTCAAATTGCAAAGAGTTATTTTTTTTAACCACGGAGGTTCCACCATCCTTATCTGGCGCAGTCGGCAGTTCAGTGGACAATCTCGTTGTCCCTTGGAGGAAACACGAAAACACACATCAAGCCAACAACGAGATAGTGGGTATCAACCCTTTATCCACTGGAACCTAGGAGGACACAACAAATCACAACATGACGAAATCAACAAGGAGAACGAGCATCACTAACTTCCTGATCGGGCTTATGTAAGTGTTTGTGTGTGTGTGGAAAAGAAAATAATAATAAAAAAAAAAAAAAAAAAAAAAAAAAAAAATAAATAAATAAAAATGGAACTAAGATTATTTTAAGTAAATTAAGAAAAATATAATATCAAAAAAAAAAAAAAAAAAAAAAAAAAAAAAAATCGGAATAGTTGTGAAAAACTCTAAAGAAACATCTTTACCTTTTAAACGCAATTTGAAGGTTAATTTTTTTTTTCTGTACCAACCTTTACAACAGTGTCGAAGGTATATCGACAAAACAAAAAAAAAAAAAAAAAAAAAAGAAAAAGAAGAATTTGTGTGGTCAGACCGAGAAGTGAAAGTCGATCCTTGTCATAGACCTTGAATGATCATCATTGGCTTATTCGACAGGAGTACAGAAGGAATATCTGTATAGTGGCACCCACTACTCAATAGTCCACAAATTTCTTCTATTAGACAGAAGAAGAGATAGACAAAATATAAGTTTTTTTTCCCCTCTCTCTCGAATATATATAAGCGAACAAATTGTGAAATCAAGAAATATCGGTACTTATGCCCGACAAAAAGAATCAGAAACAGAAACTTCGATTTATCCCTTATAAATTGAGAAAATTTACTAGCCTAACCTCCATCGCCGGAAGAGACAGTGAATCCCTCGCAGAGGATCCGGACGAAGGTATTGACAAAAGTAACCAGACCCTCACAAATTCTAACAGTACTATTGACGGAGGTGATTTGACCACTTTTGAAGGTAGCTCGTGTTCCATTTTAGATCAAATGAATCAATCGACGCAACCAACTCAAGGCCCGGCAACCAATCAGGTCGAGATTTTCAACTCACTGAGAATCCCCGACGCGATTAAGGATTTGCCTAAATTCGACGGAAACCAAAAACTCCTGTACGAATTCCTCAATAACGTTGAGGAGATCCTATTATATATACGTGGCACGGACAACACTCCGTATGGCCAGATTTTACTAAGGGCCATACGAAACAAAATTGAGGGACAGGCCAATGAGGTCCTCAATATGTACGGAACTCCACTCATTTGGGATGACATAAAGAATAACCTCATACTTCACTACTCAGACAAACGGACTGAGACATCCCTAATAAGAGACTTACACAATGTCAGGCAGTAGTTCTGTCAAAACTAAATATAATTTCAAGATTCCTCCTCAGCCCGGAAGAACTCGAAAACATAGAAGTCAAATTAAAACAAAAAAATATTGAAGTCAGATCTATCGAAAATATTTATGAAATGCTAGGCATGCAAGCCTACTACAATGAAACAAATATCATTTTTAATATTCTTGTACCGAATGTCTCTGAAGAAGACTATTTTCTATACCACATAATTCCTTTACCAATAAACATAACTAAGTTAATAATAACAGAACCATATATATTGTTTAATGAAAATTCCACACACCATCACAAAACACTTTGCCCATCGATCGAAGGAACATATTATTGCGGTATACCGATCCGACAGGAAGAAACCAAATACTCGTTATGTATTGGAAACTTAATAAACAATAAAGAAGCAAATTGCCCAATTAGTGACGTTGGAAAAAGGGAATCGATCACACAAGTGGAACAAAACCTAATACTTTTTATACACTCACCAGAGACACTAATAAATTCTACTTGCAGTATCAAAACTCTCACAGTAAAAGACACAGCCCTTGTGCGTTTCCAGAACTGTGACGTCTCAATAAATGGTATAACATACCACGATGATACCGATGCATATTGGGATCAACTCCACATACCCCCGTTACCAAACAGCAACATTTCCGTAAACTCCACAATCGAAATACTTAGTCTTCAAAAACTCGAGGATTTCAACTTTCTAACCAACAACAGAATTAGCAACCTGGAAATAACCACTACAACAGTTCACTCAGTCACAACAACAACAACATTAGTATGCACAATAGTAGTCATTACCATACTCATCATTGTCATTAAACGAAAAAATACGTACAAACACCACTTTCCACCTCCACAGCCTATCACTCCGACCACAACATCTTCATTGTGGCCGTCGCTCTATCTTAAGGGGGGAGGAGTTACGACACCCACCTTATTGTCTCCACCAAAACCAGTTACGACACCCACCTTATTATCTCCACCAAAACCACCGAGAACGTTAACCTATTGATTTAGGTCATAATTAACGCTGAATAACCAATAAATATATTTGTCTCATATAACCAATATCATTGTTAGCAATAAGAACACCAACTAATTAATAAGAAATTGTTTTGTAACTTTTATTGTATAATTCCAAGAAATCTAGCTTTTACTTTAATCATCATTTATTATATTGTAACTTAGTTTTCTTTAAGATTTAAAATGAAAATAAAAATCATTCTTTGTTCAGACTTCAAATTGCAAAGAGTTATTTTTTTTAACCACGGAGGTTCCACCATCCTTATCTCGCGCTCTAGAGGCTCAAGAATTCAAGACCCAAGATCGGTTTATATGACAGCTATATCAGGTTATCGACCGACTAGAACCATACACGGCACATTTGTTGGATATCAAAACAAAACACGTCGTGCAAAATTTCATTCTAATCGAATAATAATTGCGCCCTCTGGAGGCTCGAGAAGTCAAAACCCAAGATCGGTTTATATGGCAGCTATATCACAACATGGACCGATATGGCCCATTTACAATCCCAACCGACCTACACTAATAGGAAGTGTTTGTGCAAAATTTCAAACGGCTAACTTTACTCCTTCAAAAGTTAGAGTGCTTTTGACAGACAGACGGACGGACGGACAGGCGGACGGACATGGCTAGATCGACATAAAATGTCGCGACGATTAAGAATATATATATACATTATGGGGTCTCAAACGAATATTTCGAGTAGTTTCAAACAGAATGATGAAATTAGTATATCCCCATTCTATTTTGGAGGGTATAAAAATTGGTGATCCAGGGATGCGTATGATTTATAATAATTCCATTTTTACTTTTGATCAAGGGTGCGTATGATTTTTTATATTTGAAAATGTTCAAGGGTGCGTATGATTTTTATATTTAAAAAAGTTCAAGGGTGCGTATGATTTATAATAGTTTTTTAACTTTCACAAATAAAACGACTTCTGAGGAGGTTATCACTGATTTAAATCCGTTGGGGATTATTGAGGAAATTTTGTCTTAGTTAAGATTCCACTGGGCAATCAAACTTTTCAATTCCTTGAAATCGCAGGACAGGTCCTGGATAATGTAAGACCAGTAGAACAACAAGCTTGGCTCTTGACTTAGGCAAATATGCTCTGCTGGTATCTTTAGATTTTAAATGTAATTTTCATTTCAAAAGAAGGGAAAATGTGTCCCGCATTGGCAAGCAGAGAAAGTTTCACTTTAGGCTCTTATTTCTTCGAAAAGTTTTCTAATTTACTTTAGGCGATCTGCCTGGTTGAACGGTAGGAACTAGAATCTCCTTCTGTTTATATGGCTTAACAATGAACTTAAATGTCAGAAAATTTTGTAAAAATTTTATTTCAATTCCCTCTACAATAGTAAGGGCGTATACCAATTTCATTATTCCGTTTGTAACACATCGAAATTTTGATCTGAGACCCAATAAAGTATACACATTCTTGATTGTCTGGACATTCTAAGTTAATCAAGCCATGTCCGCCCCTCGGTTGCTAAGTGTTCACTAACTCTCGAAGGAATAGAGCAAGGCGCTTGAAATTTTGAACGAAAACTTTCGCTAAGTGTAGGTCGCTTGGGATAGTAAATGGCCCGTTCGCTGGCGGTATGCAAAGACATCGAGGGGGCTTTTAACAATGTGCAGAGCGACACACTGATCCAATCCTTAGACCAGTACCGGGTGGACCCAGTGCTTAGACAATGGAAAAACCATATGCTAAGGAACAGGTGGATAATTTTTGGGTCCCATGGCATAAATATAAAGAAGAAAGTGGCACATGACACTCAAAATGGGGGCATTTTTTCGCCACTCCTATGGGTGACCACCATAAATAAATGACCTATTACGGATGCTGACGATGTTATAATACTTCTAAGGGGTAAGGATCCGAAAGAGCTATGCAGAAGGGCCGAAACGCATATGACTGGGCATTGTATTGTCATTTGGAATATCATGTTACACAGATGGATCAAAGCTACAGGATGGAGTGGGCCTAGGGTCTACATTGAGAACCCAGGGACTAAGGTCTGTTTCAGACTGCCATAACAAAATACGTCGAGTCTGAACATCTTTACGGACAGTAAAATTGCCATAAGGGCAATAACAACCTGCCATAAGGGCAATAACAACCTGAACGGTACGGTCACGAATAGCCTTGCAGTGTAAGAAGCAGATTAACGCCTCCTCTAAGGATGGCAAAATCCGCATCGCTTGGGTGCCAAGCCATAACGGAATAAGGGAGAATGAAAGGGCAGATGATTTGGCGGTGAAGGCTAGAAAATTGCCGTCAATAAACTTGGTTAACCCGAAGCCTTTCGGGTCGACGCAGCCCGAGTTAAGGGCATGGGCGACGAATGCGCATGCAACATTGTGGAACAGAGAAACGGTCGGTAGGACTGCGAAAATCCTATGGGAGACCCAGATCGTGAGAAGATGAGGCTATAGCTGAAAGGAAATAAGAAGTAGGTCAGTATAGCTATTGGTATCATGATGGGACACATAGGACTACGAGCTCACTTATGTAAAATCGGTGCCGCATGTGATAACATGGGTAGGACATACGGGGAAGATGATGAGACGTTGGAGCATTCCCTATGTCAATGCCCGGCTTTCGCGTCTAACAGATAATGGCACCTAGGTGGAGACACAATATCAGACATGAACCAACTTAGGAGAGTGGCAATGAAAACAATTAAAGATTTTGTAAGTAGCACGGAATTCCTAAATTAAAATTTTCTTTTTAGAGGTTACTTTATAGTTTTTAGAGCACACAACAAGCCGATTACTGGCTTAGGAGTATGTCCATAGTGGCATGGGGCGGATTCATATCTGCACCCTCTTTTCAACCTTACCTAACCTAACCTAAAACATATTTAGGTCGGATGTCAGTAGGCTTAAAATAACCCTCTGTTTCAAATTTCAGCGAAATCGGATGAAAAATAAAGCATTTATGGCCATTAGACCCTTTATCGCCAGATGGGTCTATATAGCAGCTATACCCAAATATGGTCCGATTTTGCCCATTCAAGAACTTAACCAGCGTGCATTAAAAATACGTATCTGTGCCAAATTTCAGCTAAATATCTCAATTTTTGAAGGCTGTAGAGTGATAACAACAGACGGACGGACGGACGGACACACGGATATCGTTAAATCGTCTTAGAATTTTACGACAATCCGAAATATTGGGTTGCCCAAAAAGTAATTGCGGATTTTTCATATAGTCTGCGTTGACAAATTGTAAAAAAAGCATATTTGATTAAAGTTCATTCTAAGTTTTTTTAAAAATGCATTTACTTTCTTTTAAAAAATCCGCAATTACTTTTTGGGCAACCCAATATATACTTTTTGGAGAATCGGAACCATAAATGAATGCTGAACATTGTAGAAGACATTGTGTAATATTTCAGTTCATTCGGATAAGAATTGCGCCTTGTAGGGGTTCAAGGAGCAAAATCGGTAGATCGGCTTATATGGGAGCTGTATCAAGCTATTGATCGGTTTAGACCATATTAGACACGTATGTTGAAAGTCATAAGAGAAGCCGTTGTACAAAATTTCTGCCAAATCGGATGAGAATTGCGCCCTCTAGAGGCTCAAGAAGTTAAGACCCAAGATCGGTTTATATGGCAGCTATACCAGATTATGAACCGATTTGAATCATGCTTAACACAATTGTTGGAAGTGATACCAAAATACTTCGTAGAAAATGTCATTAAAATCGGATGAGAACTGCGCCCTCTAGAGGCTCAAGAAGTCAAGACCCAAGATCGGTTTATATGGCAGCTATACCAGATTATGAACCGATTTGAATCATGCTTAACACAATTGTTGGAAGTGATACCAAAATACTTCGTACAAAATGTCATTAAAATCGGATGAGAACTGCGCCCTCTAGAGGCTCAAGAAGTCAAGACCCAAGATTGGTTTATATGGCAGCTATATCTAAACATGGACCAATATGGCCCGTTTACAATTCCAACCGACCTACACTAAGGAGAAGTATTTGTGCAAAATTTCAAGCGGCTAGCTTTACTCCTTCAAAAGTAAGCGCGCTTTCGACAGACAGACGGACGGACGGACATGGCTAGATCGTCATAAAATGTCACAACGATCGAGAATATATATACTTTATGGGGTCTCAGACGAATATTTCGAGTTGTTACAAACAGAATGATGAAATTAGTATATCCCCATCCTATGGTAGAGGGTATAAAAACTGTTGGTCCAGGGATTCGTATGATTTATAATAATTCCATTTTTATTTGTGATCAAGGGTGCGTATGATTTTTTATATTAAAAAATGTTCAAGGGTGCGTATGATTTTTTAATATTAAAGAAAAAGTTCAGGGGTGCGTATGATTTATAATAATTTTTTAACATTCACAAACAAAACGCCTTCTGAGCAATTTGTCACACATATGAATTCGTTGGGGACTATTGAGGAAATTGTGTCTTAATTAAGATTCCTCTGGGCAATCAAAATTTTCAATTCCTTGAAATCGCAAGGCGGATCCTCTATAATACATTATCAGTAGAACAACAAGATTAGCTCCTGATTTAGGGAGATATACCCTGCTTCTATCTTTATTAGCTTATAAATGTAATTTTCTTTCTAAACGAAGAGAAAATGTGTCCCGCATTGGCAGGCAGAGGAAGTTTCCCTTTAGGCTCTTATTTCTTTAAAGACTTTTTAAATTAGCAAATGTGACCATTTGCTTTAGGCGATCTGCCTGGTTGAACGTTAGGAACTAGAAAGCATCTCCTTCTACAGTTTCTATGATGTAACAATAGACCAAAATGTCTAAGTGAGTCGGATTGAAGACTGCCAGCAAAATTAACCTTAATAGACATTTTTTCAAAAAATTTATTTAAAAAAAAAAAAAAATTTCTCAAATTTTGTTTTTATCCGAATTCGTGCAAGAATTGTTTTTAGAAAATTTTATTTCAACAGGAAATTTTTCATTTTAATACCCTCCACCATAGGATGAGGGTATACAGATTTCATCATTCCGTTGGTAACACATTTTCTTGAAATTTTCACACATTATGTTAGTTTGTCTGAAAGGCGCAATGGGTTATATAATTTTTTGATATTGGGAGGGGGCGGACCCTCCCCCTGACCCCAAATGTACTACCCAAAAATAATAGGGGACCGATCGAGACAATATGGGACTCAAATGAAAGGTATTTAAGAGTAGAGTACGAATTTCATAATAAAAGTTGTGTCCGAGTTCCTGCGGGCCGTCCCAGCCCCAAAACCCCTTAAAATATGTTTATTTGATGATCATGACAATATGGGACTCAAATGAAAAGAATTCGGGAGTAGACGGACATACGGACGGACAGACGGACGGTCAGACGAACGGACAGGCGGACATACGGACGGACAGACGGACGGACAGACGGACGGACAGACGGACGGACAGACGGACGGACAGACGGACGGACATACGGACGGACAGACGGACGGACAGACGGACGGACAGACGGACGGACAGACGGACGGACAGACGGACGGACAGACGGACGGACAGACGGACGGACAGACGGACGGACAGACGGACGGACAGACGGACGGACAGACGGACGGACAGACGGACGGACAGACGGACGGACAGACGGACGGACAGACGGACGGACAGACGGACGGACAGACGGACGGACAGACGGACGGACAGACGGACGGACAGACGGACGGACAGACGGACGGACAGACGGACGGACAGACGGACGGACAGACGGACGGACAGACGAACGGACAGATGGACGGACAGACGGACGGGCAGACGAACAGACAGACGGACGGACGTACAGAAGGACGGACGGACGGATGGACAGACGGACGGACCGACGGACGGACAGGCGGACGTACAGAAGGACGGACAGATGGACGGACAGACGGTCGGATATGACTAGATCAACTTAAAATGACATGATGACCAAGAATATATAATCTTTATGGGGTCTCAGACGCATATTTCGAAGTGTTACAAACAGAATGACGAAATTAGTATACCCCCATCCTTTGGTGGAGGGTATAAAAACGTACGGACTAATTTTCATACAAATGAGGGCAAATCAAGATAACCCATAATCGAAGCTTTTGGTTTTCCACTTAAAACGTCTGTCGAATTTCTATGCCATTACTCGCACTAAGGAATTCCACATTCAAAAGGGTTTGCCCTATAAAAGCCCACAAAAAAGTAGTCAGAGTCGTTTGTATTAACCCTTGGCCATTTGCTACCAAACTTAAAAGTGCTATCGAAAAAAAAAAACAAAACAAAAGAAGCAAACAATATGAAGTACACTAGCCCATATATAGCCCTGACTTTCAGACTCCTCGTTGGTTATGTCTGCAAAATATCCCATTACGAAGGCATTATGGAGCACTTTGTTGTTCACACCAATTGTTTTTTTTTTTTTTTTTTTTTGGTTTTTCTCTTTTTTTCGTTCGTTTTCATTTTCCATATTCATGTTCTTTCGTATTTGTCTTTGTGTTATGTCCTCTTGGAGTGTTTTTTTTTCTCGCCTGGCACATAATAGGTCGATTTTGTAGTGATTCGCCAGCAAAATGTTTGGGTCGAATAGCCCCCCCACCCAACAAGAACAAAAACGACAGAACCCAAGCAGAGAAAAAATGTTCAAATTAATTTGTTTGCACAATCATTAACACTTATTGGAGCAAATGGGGGAAACGAAAGAAAATGTGATTGGGAATTGTAGCAAATAATCTGATAATAAGGGCAACAAGAACAGCAAAGACAACAACGCAAACAGCAACAACATGCTCCTCTGCTTTAACGTTTCAAACAAAAGATAATAAGACATTTGATATACATAACTGACACAGAGACTGTAAGATAAACAATTGAAACAAATGATATGGGTCAAAAGTTCAGCATGCCGCAGGGGTGAGGAAAACATAAAGCAAAGGAAAATGGCATGTTGTAGGCTATGATGAAAATAGTAAATATTGCTCATTTTTCTAGTGTATTGAGTGAGGGGGGAAATTTAAAAACGTTCAAAAGTAGGATGATGAGACAAATTTTCCATATAAGTATTAAAAGCCAGTGCTGAAAGTGGCATGGCAAAGAGCAAGGTCCAGATTTGTATACAAAATCAAATCAAATATCAAACCAAATTTCGGTTTGGTGGGAGAGAATCTGTTTTTGCCTTTCCTAAAGTCTTCATAAATGCTGCATTCTAAATTCTATGGACTTGTTAAATAACCAGAAGCAATGGATTCACTTCTACTTCGCAGCATGCTATTTAAAATACTTGGTTGCGTATGATTAATATTAAGCTAAAAATATAACTTATACGCAGCACCTGCTAACAATGTAAATGTAAATTTTAACTCCCATTACTTTCCTTAGCCCTCTTTTGAATATTGCTTCAAATTGCCTTCTAAAGGGGGCCAGAGGAAACATTTAAGGATTAGTAGGTCATTTCCGAGATTTCACAAGACTCCAAATATTTAACATTCAAGAAAATTACGGCTGTCATGTTATGATGTTCCACAAAAATACACAAAAAAAAAGAAACTAAAAATGTTTTGGTGGGCGAATGACTAATGCATTCTGCGAAAATTATTCATGTTTTTCTATTCAACATAAATCTCAAATGTCTAAATAAGGTTGTGGCTCAAAATACTTGAAACGAAAAGATTATGAAATTATTTTGGGGAAATGAGGTTTTATTTATGTGATAAGAAAAGCTCGTCTGACTAAAGATTTCAACTTAAAATGATACGAGAGAAAGGCCTACCCCTGGTGGAGCATAGGTTGCCCAAAAAGTAATTGCGGATTTTTTAAAAGAAAGTAAATGCATTTTTAATAAAACTTAGAATGAACTTTAATGAAATATACTTTTTTTACACTTTTTTTCTAAAGCAAGCTAAAAGTAACAGCTGATAACTGCCAGAAGAAAGAATGCAATTACAGAGTCACAAGCTGTGAAAAAATTTGTCAATGCCGACTATATGAAAAATCCGCAATTACTTTTTGGGCAAACCAATAGAATATTACAAATTTGAAATTTACAATATAATGGCATCTCCAAAATTTTTTAAAATGTAGAAGCCAAGTCATTGTTTTTGGGTGTATACCAAATTTGAGATAAATGTATGAAAATGGGTTCAAGAGGATTTAAAAATCGTCATCCTTTGTCACTATCTTAGAGCAGACAGATTAGACCTAAACTTTAAAGGAGACAACAAAGAATCATCATGAGTGAATAAAAATTGGTGTTAGAGATTGTGGAAGAATGAAACAATATCGAAACTCTTGCATAAATTTACTTCAGTATGTATGCCATAGAACTCGTAGATTTTGCCTTGGTACCCTCTCAAAGAAAAAGGAAAGTTTTTGAACGCTTTTCGAAGAAAAAATGGAAGTTTTGGTACCGTTTTCAAGAAAAAAGGGGAAGGGAGGTAAGTGTACTTAATAAAGATTCCCTCAAGGTAAGGGCACTAAAAATATCCTTCCCTATAGGAGAGGGCACTAACATTACCCCTTTCCTCTAAATTAACTTTCCCCAGAGAAAGGTGTACTAAAACCAGTAAGGAAAGGCAAAAGTCGGGCGGTCTCTACAGTCTTGAAAGTGGAAACACCTAAAATATATATATGGGAGTTTTATCTAAATCGATTTTGATGAAATTTTGCACATGTATTGGGATGTCAATTGAACCATCTCATGTAAAATTTTGTAGAGATCGGACCAAATTGTGGCTTCTACAGCCTTAAAAGGCCATATCGGATGAAAAATGTATATCTAAATCTAGGCCGATTGTTATGAAACTTTGCATACATGTGGAGGACGTTGAATAGAACGTCCCATGCCAAATTTTGTAAAGATCGGACCAAAATTGTGCCTGCTACAGCCTTAAAAGTTCATATCGGATGAAAGATATATATGGGAGCTATATATAAATCTGATCTGATTCTGATGAAATTTTGCACAGACGTCACAAAAAGCACTTCGTGCCAAATTTGGTAGAGATCGCACCATAATTGTGGCTCCTACAGCTTTAAAAGTGCGTATCGGATGAAAGATATATATGGGAGCTATATCTAAATCTAAACCGATTTCAATGAAATTTTGCAAACGTTTTGGGTCGTTAGAAAAACACTTTTTGCCAAATTTTGTAAGGATTGGAGCAAAATTGTGGCTTCGACAGCCTTAATAGGTCAAATCGGATGAAAGTTGTATATGGGAGCTATATCTAAATCTGAACCGATTTCAATGAAATTTTGCACACATATTGAAACGTCACAAAAAGCACTTCTTTCCAAATTTGGTAGAGATCGCACCAAAATTGTGGCTCCTACAGCTTTAAAAGTGCATATCGAATGAAAGATATATATGGGAGCTATATCTAAATCTGAACCGATTTCAATGAAATTTTGCAAATATTTTGGGTCGTTAGAAAAAACACTTTGTGCCAAATTTTGTAAGGATCGGACCAAAATTACGCCTTCTACAGCCTTAATAGGTCAAATCGGATGAAAGTTGTATATGGGAGCTATATCTAAATCTGAACCGATTTCAATGAAATTTTGCACACATATTGGGACGTCACAAAAAGCACTTCGTTCCAAATTTGGTAGAGATCGCACCAAAATTGTGGCTCCTACAGCTTTAAAAGTGCATATCGGATGAAAGATATATATGGGAGCTATATCTAAATCTGGACCGATTTCTATGAAATTTTGCAAACATTTTGGGTCGTTAGAAAAAACACTTTGTGCCAAATTTTGTAAGGATTGGAGCAAAATTGTGGCTTCTACAGCCTTAATAGGTCAAATCGGATGAAAGTTGTATATAGGAGCTATATCTAAATCTGAAACCATTTCAATGAAATTTTGCACACATATTGAGACGTCACAAAAAGCACTTCGTTCCAAATTTGGTAGAGATCGCACCAAAATTGTGGCTCCTACAGCTTTAAAAGTGCATATCGAATGAAAGATATATATGGGAGCTATATCTAAATCTGAACAGATTTCAATGAAATTTTGCATACATATTGGGACGTCACAAAAAACACATTGTGCCAAATTTTGTAAGGATCGGTCCAAAATTGCGCCTTCTGCAGCCTTAATAGGTCAAATCGGATGAAAGTTGTATATGGGAGCTATATCTAAATCTAAACCGATTTCAATGAAATTTTGCACACATATTGGGACGTCACAAAAATCACTTTGTGCCAAATTTGGTAGAGATCGCACCAAAATTGTGGCTTCTATAGCTTTAAAAGTCGCATCGGATGAAAGATATATATGGGAGCTATATATAAATCTGGACCGATTTTTTCAAAATCAATCGCGTTGGTCCTTGGACCAAAAAAGACACTAATGTGAAAATCGGACAACAAATGCGACCTGTACCTTGATTACAAGAATACATGGACAGACAGACAGACGGACATAGCTAAATCGAATCAGGAAGTGATTCTATGCCGATCCGGGTACTAAAATTACAAAATGGCACTAAAATGAACTTTCTCTTGAAAAAAAAAGGTATTAAAATACCTTTCCCTAAAGAAAAGGATACTAAAAGAGGAAGGGCTACTAAAACTAGCCTTCCACAAGGGAAAGGATGCTAAAACTACATTTCGCAATGGGAAAGGATCCTAAAACTTCACTTTCCCTTGGAAAAGGATACTAAGACTACCCTTCCCTGGAGAAAAAAAAGCTACCCTTCCCCATGGGATAGGGTTTAAAATCACCCTTTCCGATAAGAAACGGTAATTAAACCACACTTTCCAAAGGGAAAGGGTACAAAAAACACCCTTTCCAACGGGAAATTGTACTGAAACTACCCTTTCCAAAGGGAAAGGGTACTAAATCACTTCCCCTTAAAAAGGGAACTAAAACTAACCTTCCCGATGGGAAAGGATACTAAAACCAAACTTCCCAATGGAAAAGAACACAACCGACCCTTCCCATAGGAAAGGTACTAAAACCAGCCTTTTCCCTAGGAAAGGGAACTAAAACCACGCTTTCATACAGGGAGCAGTACTAAAACTACTCTACCCCTTGGAAAAGGATACTGAAACTACACTTCCCCTTAGAATAGAGTACTAAAACTACCCTTCCCCTAGGAAAATGTGCTAAAACTACCCTTCCCCTTAGGAAAGGGTACTAAAACTACTAACTACTACTAAAGGGGTGAATAAACTACCCTTCCCCATGGCAAAGAATACTAAAACCGACCTTCCCTATGGAAAATTATACTAAAACTACCTTTCCCTAGAGGAAAATGTACTAAAAATACCCTTTCCTAGGGCAAAAAGCACTTGCCTATGGAAAGGGGCACTAAAACCACACTTTCCCAGAGTAAAGGCTAATGAAACTACACTTCCTAGAGGAAAGGGTGCTTAAAATACACATCCCTAAAAGCAAACCATTCCCTCGAGGAAAGAGTACTAAAATTACACTTCTCTAGACGAAGGGATACTTAAACTAGACTTCCCCATCGGAAAAGGGCACAAAAAACACCCTTTCCAAAGGGAAAAGGTACTAAAATCAACTTTCCCATTGGTATTTAAACCACCCCTTTCCCATAAACTACCCTTCTCCATGGGAAAGGGTACAAAAAAAAACCCTTTCCAAAAAAAAAACCTTTCCAACCAAGTAAAGACTACTAAAACCAACTTTCCAAAGGGTACTCAGACCACCCCTTCTTATGGGAAAAGATACTAAAACCAACCTTTCCAAATGGAAAGAGTACTAAAACCACCATCTCCAAAGTGAAAGGGTACCCTTCCTCCTAGGAAAGGGTACTTAAACTACCATCGACTTTAGGAAAGTATACTAAAACAACCATTACCCTAAATAAAGGGTACTAAAACTACTCTTCCCTTAAGTAAAGGGTACTAAAACTACCCTTCCCCTAAGAAAATGTTACTAACACTGCCCATCCTCCAAGCAAAGAGTACTAAAACAGCCGTTCCCCTAAAGAAAATTTACTAAAACTACCCTTCCGCTAAGGAAAAGTTAATAAAACTACCCTTCCCCTAAAGAAAGGGAACTAAAACTAGACTTCCCCTAAGGAAAAGGTACTAAAACTACTCTTCCGATAATTAAAAGGTATTAAAACTATTAGTACCGTAAGGAAAAGGTACTAAAAGTACCCATCCTTAGTGGAAACGGTACTAAAGCTACCCTCCCCTAGTAGGAAAGGGTAATAAAACTACGCTTCCATAGTGGAAATGATACTAAAACTCCACTTTCCTACTTAAAGGAGTGCTAAAACTACCCTCCCCAAAGGAGAGGGTACTAAAACTACCCTTGCCCTAGGGAAAGGGTACTAAAACTACCCATCTTCTAGGGAAAGGGTACTAAAACTACCCATCCCCTAGGGAAAGAGTACTCAAACTAACCTTCACCTAAGGAAAGGGTACTCAAACTACCCATCCTTTAAGGTAAGGGTCCTAAAACTTCCCTTCCCCTAAGGAAAGGTAACTAAAACTACCCTTCCCCTAAGGAAAGGATACTCAAACAACCCATCCTTTAAGGTAAGGGTACTAAAACTTCCCTTCCCCTGAGGCAAGGTTACTAAAACAACCCTTCCCCCAAAGGCAGGGTACTAAAACTACCCTTCTCCTATGGATAGGTTACTAAAACTACCCTTCTCCTAAGGAAAGGTTACTAAAACAACCCTTCCCCTAATGAAAGGGTACTAAAACTACCATTGCCTTAAGGAATGGGTACTAAAACTACCCTTCCCCCAGGGAAAAGGCACTAAAACTACCCTTCGCCCAAGGAATGGGTACTTAAACTACCTTTCCCCCAGGAAAGGGTACCAAAACTACCCTTCCCCAAGGAAAGGGGTTCTAAAATTACCCTTCCTTTCGGAAAGGGTACTAAAACTACCCCTCCAGTAAGGAACGGTTACTAAAACTACCCTTCTCCTAAGCTAAGGGAATTAAAACTACACTTTCCATAAGAATACACTTTCTTATGGAAAGTGTAGTTTTAATTCCCTAAAACTACTCTTCCAGTAGGGAAAGGATACTAAAGCTACACTTCCATTGAGAAAAAAGGTACTTAAACTACCCTTCCCAATGGAAAACAAGTAAAAGCGTGCTAAGTTCGGCCGGGCCGAATCTTATATACCCTCCACCATGGATCGCATTTGTCGAGTTCTTTTCCCGGCATCTCTTCTTAGGCAAAAAAGGATATAAGAAAAGAGTTGCTCTGCTATTAAAACGATATCAAGATATGGTCCGGTTCGGACCACAATTAAATTATATGTTGGAGACCTGTGTAAAATTTCAGCCAATTCGTATAAGAATTGCGCCCATTGGGGCTCACGAAGTAAAATAGAGAGAACGATTTATATGGGATCTGTAAACACGTTTGTTGATGGTCATGAGAGGATCCGTCGTACAAAATTTCAGGCACATCGGATAATAATTGCGACCTCTAGGGGTCAAGAAGTCAAGATCCCAGATCGGTTTATATGGCAGCTATATCAGGTTATGAACCGATTTGAACCTTATTTGACACAGTTGTTAAAAGTAAAAATAAAATACGTCATGCAAAATTTCAGCCAAATCGGATAGGAATTGCGCCCTCTAAAAGCTCAAGAAGTCAAATCCCCAGATCTGTTTATATGACAGCTATATCAGGTTATGGACCGATTTCAACCATACTTGGCACAGTTGTTGGATATCATAACGAAATACTTCGTGCAAAAATTCATTCAAATCGGATAAGAATTGTGCCCTCTAGAGGCTCAAGAAGTCAAGACCCAAGATCGGTTTATATGGCAGCTATATCAGGTTATGGACCGATGTAAACCATACTTGGCACAGTTGTTGGGTATCATAACAAAACACTTCGTGCGAAATTCATTCCATTTGGATAAGAATTGCGCCCTCTAGAGGCTCAAGAAGTCAAGACCCAAGATCGGTTCATATGGCAGCTATATCAGGTTATGGGCCGATTTGAACCATACTTGGCACAGTTGTTGGATATAATAACAAAACACGTCGTGCAAAATTTCATGCCAATCGGATAAGAATTGCGCACTCTAGAGGCTCAAGAAGTCAAGACCCAAGATCGGTTTATATGGCAGCTATATCAAAACATGGACCGATATGGCCCATTTACAATACCAACCGACCTACACTAATAAGAAGTATTTGTTCAAAATTTCAAGCGGCTAGCTTTACTCCTTCGGAAGTTAGCGTGCTTTCGACAGACAGACGGACGGACGGACGGACAGACGGACGGACATGGCTAGATCGACATAAAATGTCACGACGATCAAGAATATATATACTTTATTGGGTCTCAGACGAATACTTCGAGTAGTTACAAACAGAATGATGAAATTAGTATACCCCCCATCTTATGGTGGAGGGTATAAAAAGGGAAATTGTACTTAAATAACCCTTCCCCTAAGGAAAGGGTACTAAATTTACCTTCTCCTTTTGGAAATAGTTCTAAAACTATCCATCCCAAAAGGAAAGGGTACATAAATCACCCTTTCCCTTTGGAAAGGGTACTTAAACCACCCTTTCCTTTTGGAAAGGGTAATAGAACTACCCTTTCCCATGGGAGAGGGTACTTAAACTACCATTCCTTACGCAAAGGGTTAATAAAAATACCCTTCCCCATTGGAAAGGTTACTAAATCTACCTATCCCCATGGGAAAAAGTACTAAACTTACCCATCCCGTAAGGAAACGTTACTAAATTGCACTAAAACAAACTTCTGGAAAGGGTTCTAAAACTTCCATTTCCTTATGGAAAGAGTACTAAAACTACCATTCCTTATGGAAAAGGGTACTAAAAATACCCTTCCTCATTGCAAAGGCTACCCATCCCGTAAGGAAACCTTACTAAACCTACCCTCCCTACCTACCCAAAAATTTCCCTTCCCCATGGCTAGTACTAAAAATGGTACGAAGCATCAAGGAGGCCGATGTGCTGAAAGTTTTTATTCGCATTTTAGTCCTTGAAAATAATCGTATTTTCAAACGCGGAAAAACAAGATTCCATTTCAAGAATGAGTGTTCTCCGTTTCTATAGCTGAGACATATTTGTGGTGAAGTTTGGCATAGTTGTAGGCCTCAAAAAGTGTGGGCAGTATAAGTGCAACGCTAGCAAATATTTTGGTTATTCTCAAATAGTTTTGTAACCAGGTGTTCAGCGTCATGGGCGGATAGTCCAACCCCTGGGCAACGGTTGTCTGCTTAAGCTGGGGGAAATGAAATCGATTGATTAAATTTTGGTACCAAAGGCGTATAATGAATATTGATTTTGTTAGACCAGCAGGTGGCGTGCAAGTATTTTCAATATAAACAAAAACAAAATCCTGGGTTTAGGATGTAGTTGTCCTTTGGAAAAAACCTTTTTCCACACCTTTCTAAAGCAGAATTTCTTTATGTTTTTCGTCACAATATTTTAAAACTCCCATGGCATTGGCACAACGGAAAAGATTGTCATAAAATCACCATAAAATAAAGTTTCTTTCACATCCACGGCATTCATTTTGCATTTTTCCAATTTCCTTTTCTAAATGGTCTGTTTCTCTTACACTTGAAAGGCAACAAATTGAATTTTCATGTAAAGGCTTTTTTAAGCTTCTCCTCTAAGCAGGATGGCTATGCAGTGGTTGAGACAGTGTCTTATAAAATTTTTCCATTTTTTCCAGTCTACTTTGTGTTTTTGGCTTTTGCCAAAGTAAAGCCGAACAAGTTCTGTCCCACTCAAGCTACATTGATTGTGGCAAAGTGAGAAAATGACATCTTCTTCAAAAGCAAATTGTGTGAAAGACATTTTTAATGCTTGCCACTTCAAGCGCAAAACAGTAGAGGGTGTGAGAGAGGGAGAGACAGAGTGATGAGAAGAGGAATATTTTGTAAGGGTGTATGCCCACATTTATTGCATCATTTGTTGTAGGACAAGGCTTATTGCGTTTCAGCACTTCATTTTCAAGAGAGTAGGGAAAAGCACCAGTATTGCTGTTTCCCAGACTAATGACACAGAAACCTCTTATCCTGGGCTAAAGCCCATTCAGCGTTCAACCACATCTACAAAGGTTTTATTTATGCTGCTCTTCTTTCCGAAGGTCTTTTGACAGCAATGCCAATATAAGCAATATCCTTTGCCAAGCATCCCAGAAGATGCTTTGCTGTGTTCTCTGTCTTCACTTTCAAGAAAAGCTAAGTTCTTCAAATGAAAGCTTGTGCTTCAATGAACTGCATTTTGATACTCATTTAAAATGTCAGCAGGATTTTTTTTTTTTTTTTTTTTTGGTGTAGACAGTTTCTGTTCGCTACTTCTGCTTCTTCTTTTTATGAACAATTTTTAATCTTCTTTCAATTTGATTGCTCTCTCAGTTTTCTCTGTTTTATCTTGGAACTGGAACATTAATCCCTTGCCAAGGAAACGTTAAATTCTTAATAAGCATTTTCATTACTAAGACACGCACACATAGAAAGACAAGTTCCCCAATGAAACTCTGGAAAGTAAGAAAACAAGGGGAGCCAAATGAGCGCCAATGCCAAATAAGATTTTGTTTGCTATTTTAGCTATGAACTGTTGCATTACATAAAGCTGAAGCCACAGCTCACTGGCAGCAACTGCAACTTACCATTCATTCATTCCCTCATCCATTCCTTTTCTCATTACCATTGACATGCTTGTAGTATATCTTATCAATTTTGTATGTTTCTCTAAGGATGAGATATCAAAATGTATCTTTCCAACACTGTTTCAGCTTCATTCATTTACAACAGCAATCCTGCCCTCCTCTACTTGTCCTTCTTCCTGGTGGTTGCTTTCTTTCCTCACAAATCTCCAAAGCAAGTAAAAATACCATCATTGAAAATGAAATTTGTTGCAATTGCAATGCCAAACGCCAAGGAATTGCGAACATTTCCAAATGGTGCAAAAAGATGCTCTATATTAAGTTATATTCTGGGAATTTTTGTTGTTTTTGTTTTTTCTTTTCTCCTCTCAAAATTTGTCTTTGACAAATTGCAACTAAAAGATTTTCATCAATTGCATGGGAGTTTTGTATTCAATGGGAAGGGGGGAAGACATTTTGAATTGGTAAGAGAAGAAGTGGAGGTGATAAAGGCAGGGTGATAAAATCTATTGTTTAACTTTGTGGCGTTTAAATAGAAAAGGACCCAATTTGTCTACACATTTTTGGGAGTTTGTTATCCTCTTATGGCTGTAATGGCCCCTCCATTTTCGTGCTTTATCAATCGAAAACTCTTATACAGAAAATTGACGATACTCTACTCAACACATACTTAAAAAAATAATGAAATCTAACTTTAAAAATTGCATTACACATCATATAGACATCATATTTAAACTGTTATACTGTTCAACTCTAAATTAGTTGGGTTAGGTTAGGTTAATTAGTTAAGTAAGGTTAATTAGTACATTTTTGGAAACTGTTATACACTAAATTTCTGTTTTTTTTTAGCTGAATCAAAAAATGCAATTAAAAAAATTGTAGAAAATATTATTTTACAAACTGTTATACATAAAAAATAAACTGTTATACTAGAAGACTAAACTGTTATACTCTAATAGGAAACACATGAAGTATTCTAAGACAATAAAAGTTCGTTTATAGGCATCTTGCACAAGTCATTAATGAATTGTAGAATTTTCGAAAGTGTTTTATTGTAGAAACTGTTATACACTACATATTCCCTTTCCAAAAGATGCCATTTTAAACAATCGATTAAAAAAATTCAATTTAAAAAATGTAGAAAATATTATTTTACAAACTGTTATACATTAAAAATAAACTGTTATACTATAAGACTAAACTGCTATACTATAACAGAAAACACCATGAAGTATTTAAAGACAATAAGAGTTCGTCTATAGGCATCTTGTACGGATTATTAGTGAATTGATCAATTTTCGAAAGCTGTTATATTGTAGGAACTGTTATACACTACATATTCAGTTTTTAAACATTTTTTATTGGAAAACGAAAGATGCCAGTTTAAAAAATCGGTTCAAAAAATGCAATTTGAAAAATGTAGAAAATATCATTTTACAAACTGTTATACATTAACAATAAACTGTTATACTATAAGAATAGTCTGTAACGCTATAAAAGAAAACACATGATGTATTTAAAGACAATTACAGTTCGTTTATAGGCATCTTGCACATATCTTAAATGAATTGATCAATTTTCGAAAGCTGTTATATTGTGGGAACTGTTACACACTACATATTCCCTTTTCAAACATTTTTTTTAGGAAAACGAAAGATGCCTATTTAAAAATCGATTCAAAAACTGCATTTTTAAAAAATGTAGAAAATTTAATTTTACAAACTGTTATACATTAACAATAAACTGTTATACTATAGGAATAATCTGTTACAATTTAAAGAATGTAGAAAATATCATTTTACAAACTGTTATACATTAAAAATAAATTTTTATACTATAAAAATAATCTGTTATACGTTAACAGAAAAGACATGAAGTATTTAAAGACAATAGCAGTTCGTTTAAAGGTATATTGCACTGTTCGTTAATGAATTGATACATCTTCGAAAGTTGTTATATTTTCAAAACTGTAATACACAAAATATTCCCTTTTCTAATATTTTTATAGGAAAACGAAAGATGCCAATTAAAAAGTCGATTCAAAAAATTCAGTTTGAAAAATGTGGAAATTATCATTTTACAAACTGTTATAAATTAACAATTAACTGTTATACCATAAGAATAATCTGTTATACTATAATAGAAAACACACGAAATGTTTAAAGACAATAAGAGTTAATTTATAGGCATCTTGTACAAAAAAAAACTTTTTTTAAAAACTGTTATACATGGAAAATAAACTGCTATACTCTAAAAATTAGCTGTTTTTTCCAAATGGGAAAAAATGTAACCATTGACGAGAATATAAATTTGTTGTGGCGGTTTTCCAACAAAGTTTAATAATAAATTAATCGATTTTCCAAAACTGTTATAGTAACAATTTTTTTTTTTGCATAATTTTATAAGTATATAGACCACTTATGAATTTTGTATAACCCTAATACATGCAAAATCTATTAAACGCGTTTTTAGCAACCGTTATACACTGAAAAAATAACTTTTCTGCTCAATATATACTTTTAAAATTATAAAATCTTATTTAAAATACAAATCACGGTCACCACGAAAACTGTTATACACTAAACATGTTTTTTTAACTTTCAAACGATTTAGATGGAGCCTTGCCCGCTTATGTATGGAATTGCCTCTCTTCGTGCTATAATTTTCATAATTGTTATACATAAAACTGGCAAATATTAAACTGCTCTCACCATATACATAAAACCACCATAAAATTTAAATCAAAAAACTGTTATACACTTAATTCATACATCACCCTTAAACTGTTATATGGTTCAGTTCTGACATCGCCTATTTTAGGAAACTGTTATACGCCAAAAATTCATGTTTTTGAACAATATGTAAAGAAATTTGAAAATTCACTGTAAAATATTCCTAAAATCTAACTTAACTAACTCGTATACGTCTACAAAAAAATCTTATACTCTAAGCAAAGATTGTTATACTCTATTATAATAACCATTGGAGACTACACAAGGTCGCTAAAAAGCATCAGTTAAAGATTTATAAAATCTAACTTTACAAACACTTATACATTTAAAATAAACCCTTTCCTGTAAGCAACAATTGTTCTACTCTAATATAATATCAATTGAAGACTATAAATGGTTCATTAATGATTTAATCGATTTCAAAAAAAAAATGCAATATTACATATAACAATTGCTATACTGTAAAATTTTTTTCTAGTTAATTGTTTAAAATTGTTCTACACTAAATTTATTGAAAACTTTGAAAACTGTTATACACTAAACATATCCCTTCTGAAATATTTTTACCAATTCGCACAACACCAGTTAAAAACCAAAAACAAAAACATCACTTCACAAACTGTTATACTTCTTACTATAATTTTTAAAACTGTTATACATAAAATTGGCAAATATGAAACTCCTTTCACGATATACTTGAAACAATATTAAAATTTAACTCAAAAATCTGTTATGCACTTAATTTATACATCTTTCTTAAACTGTTATACGGTTCAATTCCGACATTGCCAATTTTAGTAAACTGTTATACGCCAAACATTCATGAACAATATGTAAAGAAATTTGAAAATGCGCTGTAAAAGATTCTTAAAATCCAATTTTACAAACTCTTATACGTCTTCAAAAAACTCTTATACTCTAAGCAAAGATTGTTATACTCTATTGTAATAACCATTGGGACCTAAAAAAGTTCGCTAAAAGGCATCTGTTAAAGATTTATAAAATCTAACTTTGCAAATTGTTAAACATTTAAAATAAACTCTTATACTCTAAGCAAACATTTTTATACTCCGATATAAGACATATTGAAGACTATAAATAGTCGCTAAGAAGCATCTTGTACAGTTCATTAATGATTTAATCGATTAAAAAAAACTGTTATATTACAGAAACTGTTATACTGTAAACTTATTTTTAATTGTTAGTATTTTAAAATTACTGTATACTAAGTATATTGAAAACTTTGAAAACTGTTATACACTAAATAAATCCCTTCTGAAATATTTTACCGATTTGCACAATTCCAGTTAAAAACGAAACCCTCACTTTGCAAACTGTTATACACTGAAAATTAACTGTTATACTCTAAAAACTAACAGTTGTATTCAACTAGCAAACAAATATAACCATAGAAGAGAATATGAATTCGTTACAACGATTGTCTTATACAAGACCGTGAATAGGAAGATCGGTTTATGGTAGCTTTATCCAAATATGGTTCGATCTAAACCATGCTCCGCATGAAGGGTCTAACACAGCTCACAGTGTCAAATTTCGGCAAAATCGGATAAGTGCGATGTCTATAGGCAGTAGACCTTAAATCGGCTTATATGCGGGCTACATCAAGCATTGTCCGATTTGGATCATATTCGATACGGATGCTAATTTCATGCGAAATTGGGTTATAAATGCGACTTCAATGGGTCTTAGACCTTAAGTTTGCAGACAGATCATATATCGACAAAGGCTTATTTTTCGCCAGACTTTGATGCATATACCTGAGTTGGTGTGTATCCAAAGTTTGGCATGGTTGAACTTAATGTGTTTTTACTTGTTTTCAACTAAAATTATTTTCTTTATTTTTTAGTACCCTACCATTGCTTCAAATTGTCTGACTTTCGAATTTTATATTTTATAAAGAAAACATCCTCCTTTAAATGTTTCCCTATAACTAACTGCGATATCCTCCAAGCCTTATACTTCAATTCACTTTTTTTTATTAATATTATTTTTCACAATTTATTAGCATACTTTTAGGATTTGAACTAAAACTGAAATATTGTAGCATACAATTTGCCACATCTCTTGTTTTTAAGCTTAATTAAAGTATAGATAGAACACAAAGCCCGGAAACCGGATATATTTTAATATTTTACCAAGTATAATGGGGTCACATCGCACAAATGATAGACAATTGTCATAAATAAATGCTACAATGTGTTATGGCATATTTGCCTGGATGGCACGGAACACAAACTACAAAGTGGGAGGATTGACAACAGTATACGATAACAACAAAAATGACTAGAACATAATACAGGATGTTTAAAACCAAAGACGGACGAAGCAATTCTGCGTACAAATAAATTTTGCCACTTTGTCACAAGTGTAATGAAATTTGCATATTTTTCCTCTAAGTTTCTTAGAAGACTATCTTTAGTTACTTAGAGACTACTACACAGGCAACAATATCCAATTCTATGTAGAAAGCAAACGACAGGGAACATTATGAAGGCGATGGAGTCAGAGTATTATCATAAACTAACTCTGAGTAAATAAGGAAGATGCTAACGATTTCACTTTTACACTGAGAAAAATTGAAAATGGAAATTATGAATAAACGCTTATCTGGGTTTGTGGCCACAAATAAAAAACATTTAAACCAAAGTCCATTCATCATCCACCATAATACGGAGCTATACTAGCATTGTTATTCCGTTTGCAACTCCTCGAAATTATGATCTGAGACCAAAATAAGTAAAAGCGTACTAAGTTCGGCCAGGCCGAATCTTAGGAATCCATCACCATCACCATGGATTAATCGTTAAGTTCGGCTGGGCCGAACTTTGGATACCCACCACCTCGGGTATATATGAGAACCCACCTTTCGGCATAATCCGGTGAAAATTGGATAACTTATGCACCCAAATTCGACACAGTTATTGAGAAAGTAAAGTTTTTATTCGCTTCAGACCCTTTATCGTGATATCGCTCTATATGGCATCTATATCCAAATATAGTCCGATCTGATCCACATTTGGGTCCTATGTCAGGAGGTGTAAAACTACTCAATGTTTCAAATTTCAGCCAAATCGGTTAAAAAAAACTTTATGGGCTTCAGTCCCTTTATCTGGAGGTCGGTCTATATTTTATGGGCTTCAGACCCTTAATCGGCAGATCGGTATATATGTCAACTATGTATTTATATAGTCCGATCTGAACCATATTTAGGCCTTTCAGTTGATATCCATACTGTCCCCATCGGTACATATGTCCTGCTGAGAGGTTTTGGGGAGACCCCGGAAAAAAAATCAGCGATCAGCGTAAAAATCTAAGACGATCTAGCCATGTCCGTCCGTCTGTCTGTTGAAATCACGCTACAGTCTTTAAAAATAGAGATATTGAGCTGAAACTTTGCATAGATTCTTTTTTTGTCCATAAGCAGGTTAAATTCGAAGATGAGCTATATCGGACTATATCTTGATATAGCCCCCCATATAGACCGATCCGCCGATTTAGGGTCTTAGGACCATAACACACATTAATTATACGATTTTGCTGAAATTTGGGACAGTGAGTGAGTGAGCCACTCGACATCCTTCTTCAAATTGGCCCAAATGGGTCCTGATTTGGATATAGCTGCCATATAGACCGATTTCTCGATTTAAGGTTTTGGGCCCACAAAAGGCGCATTTATTGTCCGATTTCGCCGAAATTTGGGACAGTGAGTTAAATTAAGACCCTCGACATAAGTCTGCAATATGGCACAGATCGGTCCGGATTTGGATATAGCTGCCATATAGACCGATCTCTCGATTTAAGGTTTTGGGCCCACAAAAGGCGCATTTATTGTCCGATTTCGCCGAAATTTGGGACAGTGAGTTAAGTTAAGACCCTCGACATAAGTCTGCAATATGGCACAGATCGGTCCAGATTTGGATATAGGTGCCATATAGACCGATTTCTCGATTTAAGGTTTTGGGCCCATAAAAGGCGCATTTAGTGTCCGATGTCACCGAAATTTAGGACAATGAGTTATGTTAAGCCTCTCGACATAAATCTGCAATATGGCACAGATCGGTCCAGATTTGAATATAGCTGCCATATACACCGATTTATCGATTTAAGGTTTTGGGCCCACAAAAGGCGCATATATAATCCGATTTCACTGAAATTTGACACAGTGGCTTATGTTAAGCTTTTCGACATCCGTGTCGCATATGGTTCAGATCGGTTTATTTTTTGAAATAGCTACTAATAAGACCAATAGTTTGTTATACACAATTGAACAATGGCTTGCACTTATTAGTATTTGGTCCAAATCGGAACATATTCCGATATAACAACTATGGGGCATAAGGTATCCATTTTTCACCGGATTATGACGAAAGGTGCTTTATATAAGTTTGCCAAAAAAGTAACTGCGGATTTTTCATATAGTCGGCGTTGACAAATTTTTTCACAGCTTGTGACTCTGTAATTGCATTCTTTCTTCTGTCAGTTATCAGCTGTTACTTTTAGCTTTCTTTAGAAAAAAAAGTGTAAAAAAAGTATATTTGATTAAAGTTCATTCTAAGTTTTATTAAAAATGCATTTAATTTCTTTTAAAAAATCCGCAATTACTTTTTGGGCAACCCAATATATGTATACCCGAGTAGGTTGGTATCCATATTGCGGCCCGGCCGAATTTAACGCCCTTTTACTTGTTTTATGTCAGATTTGTTCTCTGCATTTGAATACCTTTCATTTGATGCCCATATTGGTCAAAGCGGTTAAAGTGTCCTGTTGGATGGTGTTTTTTAGGGGTGGAAGACCCCCCGATCCTTTAGGTGATATTTTAATGCCGTTTGATACCCATTTTGTTTCAATCGGTAAACATGTCCGCTCGGGTGTGCTTTGGGATAGGGCGTCCCTCCAGGTTATTTGACCCCAATATTTTATACAAATTTCGTGTTTTTGGGGTTACATGCAAAAATTTGGGCATGCAAAATTTTTTTTAAAATCTTTGCACCCATTTCTAAGATCTGGTTTTTTTTGTAAATGTTGATATGGGGGAGGTTCCGGCCCCCTTCAGATATGAAACAAGTAAGAGCGTGCTAAGTCCGGCTGGGCCGAATCTTATATACCCTCCACCATGGATCGCATTTGTCGAATTCTATGCACGGTATCTCTTTTCAGGCAAACAAAAAATATTGAATAAGAACTTTTATGGCATTGGAGCTAAATCAAGTTATAGTCCGATTCGGACCATAAATGAATGCTGAACATTGTAGAAGTCATTGTGTAATATTTCAGTTCATTCGGATAAGAACTGCGCCTTGTAGGGGCTCAAGAAACAAAATCGGGAGATCGGTTTATATGGGAGCTGTATCAAGCTATTGATCGATTCAGATCATCTTAGACACGTATGTTGAAAGTCAATAGCGAAGCAGTAAATTTCTGCCAAATCGGATGAGAATTGCCCCCTCTAGAGGCTCAAGAAGTCAAGATCCCAAATCGGTTTATATGGCAGCTATATCAAGTTATGTACCGATCTACGCCATACTTAGCACAGTTATTGGAAGTCATAACAAAACATCTCACGCGAAATTGCAGCCAAATCGAATGCGAATTGCGTGCTCTATTGACTTAAGAAGTCAAGATCCAAGATCGGTTTATATGACAGCTATACCAGTTTGTGAACCGATGTAAACCATACTTTGCACATTAGTTATAAGTTATAATAAAACACTTCGAGCAAAATTTCAGTCAAATCGGATAAAAATTGCGCCCTCTAGAGGCTCAAGAAGTCAAGACCCAAGATCGGTTTATATGGCAGTATGTGAACCGATGTAAACCATACTTAGCACATTATTTGGAAGTTATAATAAAACACTTCGTGCAAAATTTCAGTCAAATCGGACGAGAATAGCGCCCTCTAGAGGCTCAAGAAGTCTCGACCCAAGATCGGTTTATATGGCAGCTATATCAAGTTATCATTCGATTTAAACCATACTTGGCACAGTTGTTGGTTATCATCATTAAAATACGTCATGCAAAATTTAAGCTAAATAGGATAGAAATTGCGCCCTCTAGAGGCTAAAGAAGTCAACACTCCGATCGGGATTTGAACTTTTAACAAAACACGTCGTGCAAAATTTCATTCCAATCGGATATGATCTTCGGACTCTAGAGGCTCAAGAAGTCAAGTCTTGGGTTAACGTGGCAGCTATATCAAAATATGGACCGATATGGCCCACTTACAATCCCAACCGACCTACACTAATAAGAAGTATTTGTGCAAAATTTCAAACGGCTAGCTTTACTCCTTCGAAAGTTAGCGTGCTTTCAACAGACAGACGGACGGACGGACGGTTTTGGCTGGATCGACTTAAATATCGGTTTATATGACAGCTATATAAGGAAAAGAACCGATTTCAACCATATTTAGCACAGTTGTTGGAAGTCATAGCGTAACATGTCGTGCAAAATTCCATTCCCATCGGATAAGAATTGCGCCCTCTAGAGGCTCAAGAATTCAATACATAAGATCGGGATTTGAACCATACTTGAACCGATTTGAACCATACTTGGCATAGTGATTGGATATAATAACAAAACACGTCGTGCAAAATTTCATTCCAATCGGATATGAATTGCGCCCTCTAGAGGTTCAATAATTCAAGACCCAATATCGGTTTATATGGCAGTTGTATCAAAACATGCACCGATTTGACCCATTTACAATCCCAACCGACCTACACTAATAAAAAGTATTTTTGAAAAATTTCAAGCGTTTAGCTTTACTCCTTCGAAAGTTAACGTGCTTGAGACAGACAGACGGACGGACGGATGGACAGACGGACGGACATGGCTAGATCGACTTAAAATGACATGACGATCAAGAATATACTTTATGGGGTCTCAGACGCATATTTCGAGGTGTTTCAAACAGAATGACAAAATTAATATACCCCCATTCTATGGTGGAGGGTATAAAAATGTGGTACCCTATTTTCACCTGGAGCCCAAACTCTACCAAAATTGCAAATTTGCACAATTTGCCCATGAACATTCCACTAAGGAATAGGGGCAAACTTCTCACATATCAATGAGTGTAGTCCCATTCAAGTTTAAGCTCAATGATAAGGAGCCTCCCTTTTATAGCCGAGTCCGAACGGCGTGCCGCAGTGCGACACCTCTTTGAAGAGAAGTTTTACATGGCATAGTACCTCACAAATGTTGCCAGCATTAGGAGGAGGAAAACCACCGCTGAAAAAAATTTTTTTTCTGATGGTCTCGCCAAGATTCGAACCCAGGCGTTCAGCGTCATAGGCGGACGCTGAACGCCTGGGTTCGAAACCTGGGAAACACCTGGGACGCTGAACGCCTGTGGGCTGGAGCCCCATAGATGTGGCATCCAGCCTCCAGCTGGAGCTTCAAAACCATCCCTGGAGCTACTGGACCGTGTACAGGGGAGAGCGATGGCGTTGATTGAGGACACTAGGGTATACAACACTATTGCCTCCTTTGAACATCGTCGTAATGTTGGTTGAAAGCCTAAAGGTTGCAATGAATGCAAACAATTAAATTTGCCAAGGTGGCGTATAAGTTATAATAATGTTTTTATATAGCCTATAATGCTCATACGCTCCCTGTACCTCAACATATGCCTGATTAAATAGTCAATTGAATGCTTGAAAAAGCCACAACAAGTTGTCTGGCTGCTTCAAATTTTTGACCCCAAATTTTAAATTTAATTAAACTCCAGCATTTATGTACCCTCAATCAATTACTGGAAAAAATTTAAAATTTTCATTTCATTGTTTGTTTGTAAACCCAAAACAATCTTAATTGTCACATTTTTATTTAGAAAATGCTTTCCTCCTCTCCCCCTCCATACTGGCAAGTTCAAAAACAAAACCTATTTATTTAACACAGTCATTAAGATTGTATTTTGGAAAAAAAAGAGTATACATGCCCATTGATAAAACCACCTAAACAAATAGACAGCATAAAATTTCCCCTTTCAGAGATATCTGTATGTCTATTGACCAACAAAACCAAGCAAAACTGTTTGCCATGACAATAGAAGGCAAAACATAAATAAAACTTTTGTTCTAATTTTTGATGTTACCATCCAACCATCCAGAGTAGACCACAGCTAAAAACAGACAATGAAAACCATCAAAAGAAAGTTTTCACTTTCGCTTAATGAAAATACAAGTATTGACATACAGAAAATTCCAAGAAGCAGTAACTGGAACTCATGACCAGAGCAGCCACAAAAACCGCAGTACTAAATTAAAAAAAAAAAAGTGATAAAAACCAAAAGAAAATGGTAAAGCCCATGGCCTGCCTAACACAAAGAGCAGCTGGCCATTCATCATTTTAATATTCCATGAGGTAGACTAGCCATCAAAAGAATATTCTAATTTTAAGTCAGCCTTTAGCCAGTGGACTGCCTCGGCCTCAGCCTCAGCTTCAGTCTTTGGCTGTCAATAGCTAAGAGCTTTGTAAGCCGATATACAAATTAGCCAACAGACCCAACCAGCTAACCAACCGACGAGAGTAACCAATTTCACTGGTAAACAAACACATCAAAGCCTAGTACCTTTAACAAATAGGCCTTAATTTACGTTGTAAACAGATAAGGCAGGTGTCATTTCTGCTTAGCATAATAAGACTCTTGTCTCGATTGTGATGGCGTGCAAAAAAAAAACAAAAATTGATAAAGGTGAGAACCTTTTGTCTATAAATATGATTTTTCTTCTTTTTGGAGTAATCTCAAGGTGTCAGCCTAGTCTGCGACTTAAGCTTGTATTACATTTTCCCAGTACTTGTGATAAATCAAAAAGCAAAAAAAAAGTAAAAGCCAAAGGTTTTACTCGATCTTTTAAGAAGACAAGATAATAGCGTTTTTTCATCTTAAAATAATTACAATGTACAAAATGTCAAAGGTCCTGCAACATCTCCACAGAGAAATGATTTAAGGCACAAATAAGTTGAGAATAAATGATAGAAAAGACTTCTAATCGAGAGATCATTCTATATGGCAACCATATTTTGATTTTCGATTCATGGTTTCTTGGCTCAACCCTCTCCAAATTTGTCTTAGATAATGATTTTGACAACCGAAGAAATGTTAAAATTGGAAATTTTGCCCAAGAACATTCCATCAAGGAGCAGGAGCAAACTTCTCACATATCAATGAGTGCAGTCCGATTCAAATTTAAGCTCAATGAAAAGGGGCCTCCTTTTTATAGCCGAGTCCGAACGGTGTGCCGCAGTGCGACACCTCTTTGAAGAGAAGTTTTTACATGGCATAGTACCTCAGAAATGTTGCCTGCATTAGGAGGTGAAGACCACAGCTGAAAATTTTTGGTAATGGTCTCGCCAGGATTGAAATGCAGGCGTTCTAACCTCTGCGCTACAGTGGTCTCCTCCGATGAAATGTAACTGCCCTAACATCCACATACGGACGGTTAGGCGGACGTATATGCGAACAGTCGTAATAATGGCAAAATGGATGGGCATACGTGCGAACAGAAAAGCGGACAAGGGAATGGCCGGGCGGACAGACGGACGGATGGGTGGGAGGATATTTTATTTTAAAAAGTTGTAGCATGATTACAACTGACAGGCAGACAAACAGATGGATGGAGAATCAATACATAGGGACGAACAGATAGACGGCCATGTACAGCATCGGGAGGACGGACAGAAAGACCGACGCATGGACGTCGGGAAAGACAGACTGAGACATACCATCCAACATAGCGACAAATAGAAGGAAGGACAGAGAGATTGATATGCGGGCTGACGGACAGACAAGCGGATAAACAGACGGAAGGACCGATAGACACAGAGGACAAAATCTAAGACGATCTAGATCGATTCCCTAATTTGTCTTCTTGAGTCCCTAGAAGCCTTAGTTTTCATCTAATTCGGCTGAAATTTAGCGATAATGATTTGCAACATCCATGCCAAGTATTATCCGAATCGGTCTATATATTGATATTGGCCCCGATGGAATACCGATTCCCCGATATGAATACCTGAGAGCATAGCAGCTGCAAACAATTTCCGATTTGTTTGTTGTAAAATAATTTAAATACGAACAAAGTTAATAAAGGCAAATTTTTAGCAGAATCCATGGCGTTGGGTACCCAAGATTCAACCGTACCAACCTAAGCACATTTTTACTTGCTATGTCTTTATTTGCTTTCTTGCATCGTGGTGTATGTTTATCTATGTTTTTATACCCACCACCGAAGGATGGGGGTATATTCATTTTGTCATTACGTTTGCAACACATCGAAATATCCATTTCCAATTTTTGATCAGCGTCAAAATCTAAGACGATCTAGACATGTTCGTCCATCTGTCTGTTGAAATCACGCTACAGTCTTTAAAAATAGAGATATTGCGCTGAAACTTTGCACAAATTATTTTTTTGTTCATAAGCAGGTTAAGATCGAAGACGGGTTATATCAGACTATATATTGATATAGCCTCCATATAAACCTATCCTCCGATTTAGGGTCTTAGGCTCACAAAAGCCACATTTATTATCCGATATTGATGAAATTTGGGACAGTGAGTTGTGTTAGGCCCTTCGACATCCTCCGTCAATTTGGCTCAATCTGAACCGATAGATTTGGATATAGCTGCCATATAGACCGATCCTCAAATTTAGGGTCTTAAACCCATAAAAGCCACATTTATAATCCGATTTTGCTGAAATTTGGGACAGTGAGTTGTGTTAGGCCCGTCGACATCCTCCGTCAATATGGCTCAGATCGGTTCAGATTTGGATATAGCTGCCATATAGACCGATCCTCAAATTTAGGGTCTTAGGCCCATAAAAGCCACATTTATTAGCCGATTTTGCTATGATTTGAGACAGTGAGTTGTGTTAGGGTCTTAGACATCCTTCATCAATTTGGCTCAGATCGGTTCACATTTGGATATTGCTGCCATATAGACCGATCCTCCGATTTAGGGTTATATGCCCATAAAAGCTACATTTATTATCCGATTTTGCTAAAATTTGGGACATTGCGTTGTCTTAGGCCCTCCGATGTCCTCTGTGAATTTGGCTTAGATCGGTCCAGATTTGGATATAGCTGCCATATAGACCGATCCTCCGATTTGGGGTTTAGGCCCATAACACACGCATTTATTGTCCGATGTCGCCGAAATTTGGGACAGTGAGTACTTCTGCATTATCGCACTGATCGGTCCAGATTTGGATATAGCTGCCATATAGACCGATCTCTCTGTTTTAGGATTTGGGGCCATAAAAAGCGCATTTATTGTCCGATGTTGCCGAAATTCGGGACAAAGAGTTAAGTTAAGCCCCTCCACATATTTCTGCTATGGGACATAAGTTATGAGTTTTGCACCGGATTTTGACGAAAGGTGGTTTACATATATAGCCGAGGTGGTGGGTATTCAAAGTTCGGCCCGGCCGAACTTAACGCCTTTTTACTTGTTTTTTTAATGGTTCTAATGGAGCAAGGGGGAGGGACCGCCCCCTTACGATATTAACTAATTCTATAGCCTATTGCTCCTTTCAGACCATATTCGTTCTCTACTCCCTTATACCTTTCATTTGAGTCCCATATTGTCATTATCGCCCAATATGCCTATTTGGGAGGAATGTGGGGTCGGGCGATACCCTAGATATACAAATTTAATGCCAAGTTAGAACTCTATTCTCGAATGCCTTTCATGTGAGTTCCATATGCCATTTGAGTCCCATATTGTCACGATTGATCTATTTTTATTTTGGGTGGAGCATTTCGGGTAAGGGGGAGGGTCCCCCTCCCCTTCCGATATCAAAAATTGTGTAGCCTTTTATTCCTTCCAGACCAACCTTCATAATCTGTGAAAATTTCAAGGTAATTTCAAGACTTCCTAAAAATCTGTTAAAATTTCAAGCTAATCGTTTCAGCCGATTTTGAGTCTATTTGGAACACACTAACAGACAGACAAACAAACATACTTTGGGATATACAATAGAAGAGATTCACGTTTTTGAGTGCCTATAAAGGCGCAAACAAAAATTTGCTTCAATGGGCCCTCCTTCTTCTCGAAAATCTGGGTGTTTTGAAATTTTCAGTAATAAGGATCATTCGAAAAGACGAAAGAACTTGGTTTATTGGTGTCAGCTAATCATTTCTAGTCGTTTGGTATGCTTCTTAATGTTATTATCTCATCTCCTGTTGGGTGTTGCTAAAAAAGTCCCTGACTTTAAAAATCCTGTATTGAGTATTCTATTGGTGTTGGGTATACAAATATTTTTTTTTTCCTCTAAGCCACACCCTTTTTCTTATTGAACATAGCCTTGCCACACAATCCTTGTGATATCCTTCGTCAATTTATGAAACACAAATACAAGGGAAATAATTTTAACAATAAAATAAATGTCTGACCTGCATCTGAGAGAATGAGAATGAGAGCAACAAACATCTGTGTTCCACAATTTCCCAGCATTTAAGGAATGGAAAAACTTTCGCATGGAGTAGGAACGTGTGTGAGTGTCACTTAGTTATATGGAACAAAACTTGACTTTGTTGCCTTACAGAGAGCTCTCTTTCTCTCTCTCATTCTTCCACTCTTTCTCTCACCCTACCTTCTGTTGCTGGTTTCATCCTTATGCCATGGCAAGAAATTTATGAACTTTTATGGAGAATGACACTTTTTTGTGTTTATTGGAAAGTTTATGCTCAACAATGTCGCAATGTGGACACTGTTCTGGCACATTTACAAATATTAGTAAACCCTAAGTGTGCTGCAAGTGTATGTGTGGTGTGAGCAAAGCACTGTGGCTGTTCATATATTGCATATGTTTACATTTACTATAGTCACATTAAAGTCAACTACGTTAAACCCTTTCGGTCTCCCTCTCGCTCTATCTGTCTCGCTCGCCCCCTCTTTTACTCAGCTTCCAAAATGTAGGTCGAGTAACTTAAGGAATTTGTTTTAGCAAAAAACTAAAATAAGAAGGATGCAAACATAAGCTGACAATGTCTAAACCAGGCAACTGTATACTCTGCGCCAAAGGGTTTAACAAGCTAAGCATACACTTGTACTTAGTGTACGCAAAAGATTGAAGGTTTAAAGTTTAAAGTTCATGTAGGAAAACGCATTAATTATACAAGGCTAGGGCAGATAGCATTGATGCATTATCTGCTATAAAAATGGAAGATTTAAAATAGAAATTCTTCCGAAACGGGGGGTTTCCAATCGGTATAATTTTATTTCTTTTTCAGGTGTCAGGGAGCGAATGACTGATATTTATTTTAAAGTACATGTAGCGTATGAGTTATATTACAAATGTTTCCCTTGAGCCGCAAGGCCATAAGCCGCCCCTAGACATTCTTGCGCGGGAATGGTTCAGATTGGACCACATTTGGATACAGCTGCCATATAGACCGGTCTAAATACCATAAAAGACACAATTAAATACCGATTTCGCTGTAATTTGGAACAGTGAGCTACATCGGGGGCTTTGATAACCAATTTAAGTACAGTTTAGGTTCAGAACAAGTTTAGCTGTTACCGATCTCCCGGTTTATGGTCTTGACCCTATGAACGAGACATTTATTACCCAAAAATCCTGAAATTAGGCACAGTACACTGTACTGGACCCATAGATGTTCTTGTCGAGTACGGATCAGATCGCACTATATTTGGATATAGATGCCATATAGATCGACCGACCGACCCATGCAGAACAAATCTAGACAACAAGGTTAGGTTAGATAGTTTTCATCCATTGTGATACCACAGAATCGGACTGCACTCATTGGTATGTGAGAAGTTTGCCCCTGTTCCTTTGTGGAAGGTTCATGGGCAAAATTTGCAATTTTTTGATACCACAGGAACAGAAGAAGGAAGATGCCTTCTAGTTCCTACCGTTGAACAATCCAAAAAAAAAAACCCAACAACTTACGAATGTTTTCATCATTTAAATCGGATAGTTTCTCAAAGAAATGAGAACCTAAAGTGAAACTCCTTCTGACTGCTAGTGAGGGACACATACACAAAAGGTATTCTATAGTCTCTTCTTCTTCGATGTACTCACAGCATCTGCAAAAGTCGTTACTGGCTACCTTCAGTCTGTCAGCATGGTTTCCCGATTAGACAGTGACCTGTCATGACGGACCCAATGACGGTTCTAGCCAGTGACAGCAAAGTGGTAGACCTCTTCAAATCTAGATTAGGCCACATAGTTTTGGAGTGCTCACAGCCCCCTCTTTGCGTCCACCTATCATTCGTTGTCCTCACAACAGAGGCCATGCGGATAACAGCGCAACTCAGTCGACTGATGGCGAAAATAGGTGGGCCTTCCCCGAGCAGGCGCAATCTCTTAATGGAGACATGCAATAGCATTCTCCTCTAGCGGAGGGAATTATGAGACCAGGAACTAAAGACAGCATGCCAAGCAAAATCCCAGCTCTCTACACAGAGGATGGCGGTTCTTAGGGTCATATCATCTTACCGGACAGTGGCAGAACCCGCAGGCCTTGTAATAGCCAAAGTGGTTCCGATAGGCCTACAGGGCATACAGCGCGCCAGGCTCTACAAAGCGAAGGGCAACACCCAGAAAGGACAGGGTCAGACTCAAACGGATCATACACGGGCCATACGAGAAGAGACTATCGAGAGATGGCAACAAAGTTGAAGGAATGAGAATCGGGCTAGGTGGACGAGATGACTTATATTTTATTTTTATTCGATAGCATTAAATTTTTTTTGTTAAATCGATGACAATAGATTTTCGATAAATATTGACTTTGTATAAAATTTGATAAACATCGACTTTTTATAAATAGCGATCTATTGATTTAAGGACTAAAACACAATTTACTCAATCTTTGAACAATGAACCGTCTGTTGTCTTATTGTTTGTCCATGTGTCTGGCTGTATTTTATAAAATTTATTAAACTTCAATTTATTTTCAATTTCAAATATATACATTTTTTATAAAATTTGCAAAATATGGACTTTTTTTAAATATTTTTTAATAAAATTCGATAAAAATCCATTTTTTATAAAATTTGATATACCAATTTTTTTTCAAATACAAAAATATAAATTTTTACAAAATTTTTACAATCGATATTTTTTTTTATCGATTACGATAATTTTTTAAAAATCGATTACAATCAATTTTTTAAAAATTGATTGCAATCAGTTTTTTTTATAAAATCGATTACAATAAATTTTTAGCAAATCGATTACAATTAATTTTTTAAAAAATCGATAACAATAATTTTTTTAAAAAAATCGATTAGAGTGAATTTGATAAACATCGACTTTTTATAAAATGCGATCTATAAAAATGGGGACTAAAACACAATTTTCTCAATCTTTGAACAATGAACCGTCTGTTGTCTTATTATTTTTCCAGGTGTCTGCCTGTATTTTATAAAATTTATTTAACTTCATATTATTTTCACTTTCGAATATATAAATTTTTTATAAAATTTGAAAAATATGGTTTTTTTAAATGTTTTTTTTTTTTAAAAATTCGATAAAAATCCACTTTTTTATAAAATTTAATATACCAATTTTTTTTTTCAAATTCAAAGATATCAATTTTTACAAATTTATTACAGTCGATTTTTTTATCGTTTTCGATAATTTTTTTTAAAAACCGATTATAATGAATTTTTTAAAATTTAATTGCAATCAGTTTTTTATAAAATCGATTACAATAAATTTTTTTAACAAATCGATTACTATAAATTTTTTTAAAAATCGATAACAATAATTTTTTTTTTAATCGATTAGAGTGATTTTTTTTTTTAAATCGATTACAAGGAATTTGTCAAAAAATCGATTAGAATCAATTTTTTTAAGAAATCGATTAGAATCATTTTTTTTTTTTAATCGATTACAATCAATTTTTTTTTTTTAAATCAATTACAACCAATTTTTTTTAGTAAAATTGATTACAATCTATTTAAAAAAAATCGATTACAAAAAATTTCTTTTAAATCAATTACAATATTTTTTTTAACCATTACAATTGTTTTTTTTTTTCAAATCGATTACGATTTTTTTAATAAAATTTGATTTCAATGGTTTTTTCATAAAATTCAATTACAATCGTTTTTTTTTGAAAAATTCAATAATAATTGACCTTTTTATAAAATTTTAGTAAAATTTATAAACATCGTCTTTGTTATGAATTAGTCCAATGCTCAATTTTGGAACAATGAAGCGTCAGTCCGTATATTTGTCCATGTGCATGTTTGTATGTCCTTCTTTTTGATTCCCTGTCTATCTGTCTACTTGTATGTTTGTCTGAATGTCAGTTTGTCTATCTATCTGCCTATCTGTCTGTTTGTATATCCGTCTGCCTGTTCGTCTGTCTGTCTTTTTGTCCGTCTATTTGTCTGTTCTTACGTCTGTACAAACAGACTTCATGTCATGGAAAGCATTTGAAAAAAAAAACTGTTCAGATTTTATATACCGATCATCTGAAATGCTCTCTTATAGATATAATATGTCAAATTTTCTCCCGATAACTAGGCGTTTTCAGTGATGACTACATGTGTCTTTCTTTATTTGTTTGTTTTTTACCCGTAAGGCTCTACCAGCCAATCCCATGCCAGCCGGTTGTACGTACCGGATTGGCCCGATGGAGTCCTCCATCAGCAAGAGCTGCCGCCTCAGTGTACAACACACTGCTACAACAACAACCAGGCGGTGGTCTTTGCGATAACCAGGGCTGTGGAGTTTGTGTTGTCAAGAAACATCGACAGGTCAGATATTTGTATATTTACCGATAGTCATGCGGCACATAAGGCTCTTATGGGTGCTAGCACAGGGTGAAAAGCGCTATATCGATGTCGTCACTCTCTGGAGCAACCACACAGGCTCCAAAGAGTGACCCTGTGTTGGGTCCCCGGCCACAAGGATGTGACGGGTAACGAGAAGGCGGACTGGTTTGCGATAGAGGGTACAAATCTTCCCACGGGTGTTGGGTGCCGGGTCACAAGGATGTAACAGGTGATGAGAAGGCGGATTTGCTCGCGAGAGAGGGTGCAGATCCTCCCAGTCTCGATAATAGATATTCACCCTCATCATATATTTATTACGGACTCCGGTTGCGATATAGGGAAGCATGGTTCAGCATATGGAACACAACTACAAGTGGTTAGCATAGGAAACAACCATGTTTCGAACGCTCTAGCTATAACATAGGTATGATACTCTCGATGGAAAGGATACATTTTAGAACGGGCATAGGAATTCTAACGGCAGACCATAAATTAAGTACACACATGTCTCGCATTGACAATCATGTCTGTCGTAGGTGTCATGGAACTGACTTCGCGGAAGATATTTTACATTTTCTCTGCCAATTTCCGGCCTTTAGTCATATTAGGAATAAGATACTGAGTTCTTTTTCCTTTCAGGCATCGGGGGAATAAAGAGGAGTGAATCCAGGAAGATATAAATCCCTCGTCCTATCATAAAAGTGGTACGAAAGGTTACAGTGATCAATTGTGCAGCAATCAGTGACGGCGCCAGTTAATCTTCTCATATCGATGGGGTGGTACGCAAGGTTACATTGATGAACTGTGCAGCAGTCAGTGGCGTCGCACGTTAATCTACCCAGATGGAAGAGACAAAAGCTATTGAGGAATCACAATGGACCACATTTGGGCCCTGTAGATACTTAGAAATTTAATGGCCAGTATCATCCTCATACCTACCCCTAAGGTTTACTGAAAGTATTGCTTTCACTTCCCACTATTATTAAGCCATATCCATTGATCTCTCTGTCTATCGTCTTGTCAATTTTTAACAAAAGTTAATTTGTTCATATTGCCTTTATGCTATCGATTTCAATGAAAATCATCTCCTAATAATGACATGTTGTTTGTTGCCATAGCTGCTCCCATTTTGATGGCCCTATTTGACAATCTGTTCTGCTTCATTTCACTTCATGACTTTCGCTTTGCTTTTGACTAAGGCGTTCACATGCCTTGCAGCATCAACACGCTAACCCCATTATGTGTTAAATGTCACCAATTCATGGCACATTTATCCCTAGCTGCAACAAACTTATTTCTTTGTAAGCACAACATGCACACACACACACACGCACACACACACACACGTGACAATGCTCAGCCATATAAAACCAAACGAAATTCATTTTGTGTGCTATTACTCTTATATTACCACAAGAGAGGAGCCGATGCCGACGAGTACAAGTACGAGTACACAAATAAGACACAGAAAATGAGATTATGTTTGGAGAACATTAAGACAAGCCATTGTGGGTGCCATATGTATATGTGTGTGTGTGTAAGAGTTGTATTAGTATGACTATAGCTACACTAGTAACACTTAAAAAGTCATTCATCTTGTACATAGACCAAAAGCTTATGGCTGAGCATCACAACACATCGCCAGCAACATACTCACCAACCAACGACTGCCACACAAATCAACCGACAACAACAAGAACCCAAAGCATTTGGCTTGACGACCTAGGTGATGCACACAAAGTGTATGCGAGACAATGAGCAAAGACATAAACTGTGATTCAAACTATGGTGTAAGCACGCTCAAGACCACCCACACACATGCTTAACTAGTGTGTAGTAGTGGTTGATTGTAACACTAGGCCACACACACAACAACTCATAAAGCCTTTTGCAGTGTTGGCACACAACACTGGGGAAATGTCAAGGTGGAATGGCCTTTTGAAGGGAAAGTGGGGCACAGCAAAAGCAAAATGACAGATTTAGGTTTCTTTATTCTTAACTTTAGAAGTACCATATTTTGGCTACAATCACAAGTGAGATTCGAAGTTTGACGACAAATGTACAGTGGTATGCTATGAAGAAAAGAGCAAAATTATGCCCCAAAGGTATTAATACAAAAATTTATAAAAATTTGAATAATTTTCAAAAACGTATGATCTCAGGGAGGGGTAGGCCGTTTATTGGAAATTCTCGAAAAACTCGAATTCGTTACAAGATTTTTGTCAAAATGCAAACGCAAATTTGCCCATGAATATTCCATTGAGTACCGAAACTTCTCGCATTTCAAAGAGTGCTTTATATCCGATTCAAGCCTAAGCTTAATGATAGGGGACCTCCTATTTAAAGCCAATTCCGAACGGAGTGCCCCAGTGCGTCATTGAGTACCGAAACTTCTCGCATATCAAAGAGTGAGTGATATCCGATTCAAGTTTAAGCTCCATGATAGGGGACCTCCTTTTTATAGCCAATTCCGAACGGAGTGCCCCAGTGCGTCACTTCTTTGTGGCGAAGTTTTTACATGGCTGCCATATATTTTCTACACCCACCACCGAAGGATGGGGGTATATTAATTTTGTCATTCCGTTTGCAACACATCGAAATATCAATTTCCGACCCTACAAAGTATATATATTTCGGATCGTCGAAAAAATTCTAAGACGATTTAACGATGTCCGTGTGTCTGTTCGTCCGTCTGTTGTAATCACTCTAGAGCCTTCAAAAATTGAGATATTGAGCGGAAATTTGGCGCAGATACGTCTTTTTGATGCACGCTGGTTAAGTTCTTGAACGGGCCAAATCGGACCATAATTGGATATAGCTGCTATATAGACCGATTTACCGATTAAGGGTCTAATGCCCATAAAAGCTTTGATTGTCATCCGAATTTGCTGAAATTTTAAACAGTGAGTAGCTTAAAGTTTCCCAACAACTGGTCCAAATATGGATCAGATCGGACTATATTGAGATATAGCTACCATATACACCGATCTCCCGATAAAGGGTCTGAAGACCATAAAAACTTTATTTATTACCCGATTTCGCTGAAATTTGAAACAGTGGGTTATTTGAAGCCTCCCGACATTTGACCTACATATAGATTAGATCGGTCCATATTCAGATATAGCTGTCATATAGACCGTTCTCCCGATAAAAGGTCTCAAGCCCATAAAAGCTTTATTCATTACCCGATTTTGCTGAAATTTGCAACAGTGATGTATTTTAAGCCTCCCGATATCTGACGTAAATATGGATCAAATCGGACTATATTTAGGTATAGCTGCCATATAGACCGATCTCCCGATTAAGGGTCTAAAGCCCATAAAAGCCTTATTTTTTAACCGATTTCGCTGAAATTTTAAACATTGAGCAGTTTTAGGCCTCCCAACATAGGACCCAAATGTGGTTCACATCGGACTATATTTAGATATAGCTGCCATATAGACCGATCTGCCGATAAAGGGTTTGAAGCCCATAAAAGCTTTGTTTATTACGCGATTTCGCTGAAATTTGCAAAAGAGGGTAATCTCAAGCCTCCTGATATCTGACGTAAATATGGATAAAATATGGATATAATCAACTATATTTGGGTTTAGCTGCCATATAGACCGATCTCCAGATAAAGGGTCTAAAGCCCATAAAAGCCTTATTTTTTAACCGATTTCGCTGAAATTTGAAACAGTGAGTATTTTTAGGCCTCCCAACATAGGACCCAAATGTGGTTCAGATCGGACTATATTTAGATATAGCTGCCATATAGACCGATCTGCCGATAAAGGGTCTGAAGCCTATAAAAGCTTTGTTTATTACGCGATTTCGATGAAATTTGAAACAATGGGTAGTCTTAGTTCTCCCGACATCCGTCCCAAATATGGTTCGGATCGGACCATATTTAGGTATAGCTGCCATATAGACCGATCTCCAGATAAAGGGTCTAAAGCCCATAAAAGCCTTATTTTTTAACCGATTTCGCTGAAATTTTAAACATTGAGTAGTTTTAGGCCTCCCAACATAGGACCCAAATGTGGTTTACATCGGACTATATTTAGATATAGCTGTCATATAGACCGATCTCCCGATAAAGGGTCTGAAGCCCATAAAAGTATTATTTTTTATCCAATTTCAATGAAATTTGAAACAGTGAGTAGTTTAAGGCCACCCGCCATCCGACACAAATATGGTATAAATAGGACTGTATTTAGATACAGCTGTCGTATAGGCCGATATTTTAAAAAAGCTTTATATATTATCCGATTTTGTTGAAATTTGAAATACAAAATTCAACAGTGACTTACGTTTATAAGACCACTCAATATCCGTGTCGAATTTGGGTGCATAAGTAATCCAGTTTTCACCGGATTGTGACAAAAGGGGGTTTTCATATATGCCCGAGGTGGTGGGTATCCAAAGTTCGGCCCGGCCGAACTTATGCCTGTTTGCTTGTTAATTTTTATTTTATTCCCTTAAGATTTTTTTTTACAAGTGGCTACATCCGATTACAGGAAACACCAACATTCAAATGTATACACCTTCTCTTTGATGGATGATTAGTTGGTAGAAGTGTGAGTACTGTCCCTGTCCTTTGTCCAAAAATGAAAGCTTTTGGCTTGATTAATGATTTGATTGATATGTATTTTAACACCCTAGTGCACCCACACATAGGCCCCATTAACCGCAGACAGTGAAAAGCTAGGTAATGCATAACATCAGCATAAATCATCATCTGCACAGCCGTAGATGGTAGCCGGAGATCATAGACACACTTCATCATTTACACCAATGATGACGAAGACGACGACGACTACGACAACAACAAGTGTCCGTCCATATTGCGACTTGAGTTTTTTTCCTTTAACAGCCCAAAAACAAAAAGGACATAAATAACAATTCCTTTGAGATGGGCTGTGAGTACAACATTTCGCTTTTAGTTGGTTGTCACAAGACCACACACACCACTCAAGATGAGTGAAGGCCCATGACAAATGGGCAGAGGTGGCTGAGGCGCAGAATGGTTGGGCAAGAGTAGGTAATACAAAGTATCACAATTCAAATTACTAATATTTTGTCTTGTGCTTTGTTGTCCTGACACTTTTCCCCTATAGAAAACGTTATGGAGAGAAAATTCTTGTCGTTTTCTACTCTATTTGCTTGAAATATTGAACCTATGGAAGACATTTAATGATAACTAATTTGGTAAAAATGGTTTTTTATACCTTCCACCATATGATGGGGGGTATACTAATTTCGTCATTCTGTTTGTAACTACTCGAAATAAGCGTCTGAGACCCCATAAATTGTATATATTCTTGATCATCGTGACATTTTATGTCGATCTAGCCATGTCCGTCCGTCTGTCCGTCCGTCTGTCGAAAGCAAGCTAACTTCCGAAGGAGTAAAGCTAGCCACTTGAAATTTTGCACAAATACTTCTTATCAGTGTAGGTCGGTTGGCATTGTAAATGGCCCATATCGCTCCATCTTTTGATATAGCTGCCATATAAACCGATCTTGGGTCTTGACTTCTTGAGCATCTAGAGGGCGCAATTCTTATCAGATTTGAATGAAATTTTGCCCAAAGTATTTTGTTATGATATCCAACAACAGTACCAAGTATGGTTCAAATCGGTCTATAACCTGATATAGCTGTCATATAAACCGATATGGGATCTTGACTTCTTGAGCCTCTAGAG